>NC_134831.1:139488087-139518477 GCF_004210375.1 Tachypleus tridentatus | reverse complement strand
AGTGACTTTCCGAACACCCTGTAGAAACTATATTTAAACAGTGTTTAATGATGTAGCTCAGCTTCGAATTAAATAAAAAGATGTCGAGATAGAATATGACGGCTTTATGATACGGGATTTTTAGTCATTTCCAAAATAGTATTATATAAAGCTAAATGCCTATTATATATTTCATAAAGACAAAATTATGCAGAACATATTTATGTAAAGTACTGAGAATTTTGAGTGTGTATCACTTTTTTAAGTATGTATTTTAGCATTTGTAATTTCACCAGTGTGAAAGACGTCAAAACACAAAATACGTAAATGTGCATGACTCTGAATTTAGCCACGGAACAGTGTAAAATTTATTAAATGACGATAACTTGAAGTGTAAACAATGTATGAATATATTAAAGTCAAGAAGAAGAAAACGTTAGAAAAGTGTTTTTGATATTATCATATATAACATGACTAAAACTTAAGAACATGTTATTTAGTTTTATAAAGAAATCGAACAACATTTAATGCAGTGAATTTTGAATCAAATTTCATTAATATAGAAAAGTAATCTTTTCTCTTGTTTTTTAACCGTAACTTTGTGGTTTACTTTTATTATAGGTTACCAATTTTGACGTTAGTTTGTCAACCGGCCAGAAAGAAATAAAGATTATCTTAAAGATATTACAAAATTAGTCACAGTCGATAGTAGTATATAAAAAAAAATCTGTTTAGAATGGGAGAAATGTAAATAAATTTGAATCATTATAACTTCACGGCTTCATTTGATTTTGTTCTGATTTACTTCTGACCAAACTGTGATTATTCACCACTACACAAAACTGTGAAAACCCAGTATACACGGCTGAACACGATGTTCGAGCCTTTAGTCTTTTCCAGGTTGAGACGTATTATAATTATAAACACATTCAGCAACTGAAATTGTAAAACGAGATGATTTAGACTTATTGATTTGAATTTTTGATAACTGTAACGTAATATCTAACACCTGGCCAAGTTTCAAACTACACAACTGTCGCCAGCAATATTCATTAAACTGTAGATACTTTCACTTATAAAGAAAATACATTAATATTCATTATTATTATATTTGTGCATAAAGTATTGATAAAATAACACAAAAGATTAATCTTATGAATGAACATGTTATTCTGGACAGCACAATACCAGTTACAAATCAGAGCCTAAATAGCAAAATATAATATTATTTTACAACTACATTCACATATAACTAGTTCTATTATGTAAACAAATCATTAATTATATATCAACACTCATAAATCAACTCTTAAAGTATATTTTTGAGCCGAGAAAATGCGTTAATTAATCACAAACTTTTAGGGTCAAATATACATATGATCTTCATTAATGAATTAGATTATAGTCGCCTTCACCCTGTACATAAATTCTTGTATTTCTCATATAAGTTAAAAGAAACACTCAGTACGCTATTGTTAAAAGATTATAAAATAAAATTGTGTGTTTTCACCTCGTCAGTATAGAGCTGCATATCACCGCGGTTTTACTGTATATAAACTCAACAAACTGTAGACCGATTACAGAAATAAGATACTTAAAGAATTTGACAGTTAATATAAAGAATTAATTTTTTCATATCAGAATTTTCATGAATGAGAAGATTTAAATATATTTATTATTTTTATTATATATTATAATAATTTTTTTACGTTTTATACATACCAAAAACTTATAAATAACTATACTGGTACAATATAATTGCACTATAATTTGTTAAGCTCAGTAACTAAGATGTATTTAGGTATAAAAATGTATGAAACTTCGATCAAACTAAAGACAACGTAACTCATATAGATGATCCCCAGTGGCTCAGCGGTATGTCTGTGAACGTACAATGCTAAAAAACCGGGTTTCGATACCCGTGGTGGGCAAAGCACAGATAGACCATTGTGTAGCTTTGTGCTTAATTCAAAACAACAACATTCTATAAATGTTGGATATAGAAAATGGGGAAGCTTTTTGAGATATTAATAAGACTGAAAAGCCCACTAGGGTGACATTCCGAGCTATCGATTGGTTATTCACATATCATATATTATAGCAAGTGAATATAAAGAAAAATTTCTAAAAATCAAAAGAGGTGAACGGGACTATTGTGTTTGAATTAATGCATGAGTTATATATCAGCAAAATAAATAATACGAGGTTTTTATTTTAGCTTGTAAGTATAGGAAATTTGAACTCCATATTTGCACAAAACTACAGACTTTGTATTTTTGTATGAAGAACATAATTTTAACCACTGCTGCATTCAATAAACCACATGAATAGGTGAGGTATTTTGAACAATTACTTTTAAATTAAGAAATTAACTCATATGTAATATCAATGTTTGAATTATAATCTACAATTTGATTTGAAACTTACTGACATAAATTCATGAACTAGCAGTACAATAAAATTGTGAATGAAAGTGAACAACGTTATGACATGGCCTTTGACCTGCTACCAGTCCATATAACGGACCACATGACCTCTTTGCACTCATTTAAAGTCTTCGCAGATTAAATACTTCTTACGTTTAGTATAATATGTATATCTTCACAAATTGTGGCAGTATTTCACTTAATATTATAAGTTTTTATCATATAAAAAACTAATATTTTTAATTAATTATTTCTAATAAAATAAAATGATTTGGCCATAAATATATGGCTACTAAAATGCGATAGTTTATATGTTATTTTTTCTAATCTAACTTAAAACGGAAATGTTAAATCTGCGCGACCTCATAACCACAACAACAACAACGAAATAAATCTTAAGGCCAATGAACATAAAGAAAAATATGCATTTTGCGTTGTTAGACGCAACCTCTTATTCGAGTAGAGCTTCGAAAGTTGAAAATAAAAAAAGAGAAAATAAAAAAACAAAACTTTTTTGCATTTAATAGAGAAAATGTGAACACAATGAAATTAGCCTAAATACTAGATGGTCAAACGTTTAAGACCATACCAAAAAGAAGTCCTAAACAGGGTATGAAATGCTCAACAAGAGGTCTCAGTGGTGAGTTGCACGGCCGTCATTGCGAATAACTTCAAACATTCGCTTTGGTATGGTTGATATAAGCGTTTGCAGAAGGCTGAATGGAATGTTATTCCAAGTGGTGAAGATGGCTTCAGGAAGATCATGCACTGTTTGGAAATGACGTCCATTTCTATAGACTTTCCTTGACATCCACCCCCAAACATTTTCAATAGGGTTGAGTTCGAGCGAACACACTGGATGGTCCAAAAGAATCACGTTATTCGCCATGAAAAAATCCTTTGTTCTGCGGGCATTGTGGATTGCAGCATTGTCCTGCTGAAAGATCCAGTCATTTCTACACAAGCGAGGGCCTTCAGTTAATAAGGATGCTCTCTCCAACATGCTGATGTTGCCAGCTGACGCCCCTGAATAACCTAAAGCTCCATTGTTCCATGGGGAGAGAAAGTAACCCAGATCATGATGGAACCTCCTCTACTGTGTCGTGTAGAAAATGTCTCCGGTGGGATACCCTTTTCGTGCCAGTAACGTTAAAAGCTACCTGGACCATCCAGGTTAAATTTTTTCTCATCAGAGAACAAAATTTTCGTCCACTTTTCTACGTCCCATGTTTGGTGCTTCTCAGCAAAGTTTAACCGAGCTGTTTCGTGATGTGGAAGGAGGCGTGGCCTTTGAAGACGTTTACGGTTTTTAAAGCCTTTCTCTCACAGATGCCATCTTATTATTCTTGAGCTGTATTCTGTGTCTGTAAGGGCCTCAATCTGGTTGGACGATCTGCTGGTGTTTTGTCGAACAAGCCGTCGAATCTTCCTGCTCAACGTCGGCGAAATTTTCTTTGGGCCGACTACTTCAAATTCTCGTTCCGTGTCCCTCAAGGTCTTTTAAGAAATTTGCAACAGCAGTTTTACTAGGCCCAATCTCACCAGCGATGGCACGTTGAGAGAAACCTTGCTATTGCAGGTCGACATATCTGCCACGTTAAAACTCTGTCAACTTTTTAGACTTTGCCATGTTTTTACCCAATGTAACACAAGAGATGTCAGTGGGAAATGTTGACAACGCTAATGCTTGAACACAAATGACTAAATTTTGTTACGTGTTTACCAACTAACGCTTCGTTTCAGCATAGTCTTAAACTTTTGACCCTCTAGTATTTAGGCTAATTTCATTGTGTTCTCATTTTCCCTGTTAAGTACTAAAAAAGTTTTTTTTTATTTTCCCTTTTCTTATTGTTATCTTTCGTAGCTTTACTCAAATAAGTGGTTAAGTCTATCAACTCAAAATGCATATTTTTTCTTTATGTTCATTGGCCTTGAGATTTTGGCCAGCAGTGTATTATGATTAATATATCATGAGTAACTTCAGTTTCTTGGGTTGGTACTGAAGGTTTTTGACTATGACGTAACTGTTGGAGATATCCCAGAGTTACTGCGTTTCCTTGTTGATAAGGCTTAATTTTTTTCTTTACTTTTAAATTCGTTTTCTACGTTAAAAAAGTATATACTACATATTTAATTATAATTATTGAAATTATTACATTTATTGAAATGTAAAACCAAATCAAAGGAACACACATGCGTGAAAATATGTATATTGTCTAAATTTTATCAGATATTAAAATATTTTAATAGCTAACGATGAGTCATTAAAACGTGGCGTTTTTAACATGTGGGCTTTTGGTTTTTTGGTTACTGAGCCGCTATTTTAAACCCTTATTTGCTGCCTGGTAATAGTATAATGATTACCCTTACAATAGTGACGTAAAAATTATTTCTTAGCTTTTATACTCGCAGACATATCTTTTTTCCTTCGAATTCAACTAAATTTCTATGGCGTAGTAAAAAACATATTTCGTCACTCATAGTACATTTCCATGTTCATGTTTGTTTTTTTGCTTTAGCCCAATACCACGCCAATAAATATGTACACTATCAAACACGCAAAATGAAATCCGGACTTTTGAGTTGTAAACCCTTAAATCTACTGCTAGTTACAGCCCGGCATGGCCAAGTATGCTGTTAAGGCGTTCGACTCGTAATCCGAGGATCGTAGGTTCAAATCCCGGTCGCACCAAACATGCTCGAATTTTCAGCCGTTGAGGCGTTATAATGTGTCGGTCAATCCCACTATTCGTTGGTAAAAGAGTAGCCCAAGAGTTGGTGGTGGGTGGTGATGACTAGCTGTTTTCCTTCTAGTCTTGCAATGCTAAATTAGGGACGGCTAGCACAGATAGCCCTCGAGTAGCTTTGCTCGAAATTCAAAAAGAGAACAAACATACCGCTGTTTACGAGCTGGCTTGGCATGGCCAATCGCGTAAGGCGTGGGAATCGTAACCCGAGGGTCGCGGGTTGGCGACCGCGTCGCGCAAAACATACTCGCCCTCCCAGCCGTGGGGGTGTATAACGTGACGGTCAATCTCACTATTCGTTGGTAAAAGAGTAGCCCAAGAGTTGGCGGTGGGTGGTGATGACTAGCTCCCTTCCCTCTCGTCTTACACTGCTAAATTAGGGACGGCTAGCACAGGTAGCCCTCGAGTAGCTTTGTGCGAAATTCCAAAACAAAACAAAAACGTTTACGAGCTACAAAGATTTTTTTGTTCGCACTGCCTGTAATTCCGAACTATAATATTATGTTTGTCTCATTGTTCTATCAAAAAATAATGACTACTGTGGTGTAAACTCCTCATATAATGGCTTATGTAAATGGTGTTTCGGCGACTACTATATTTGTTGTTTCCTAGCCGACCTGATTGTCTCTGGATTAAAGCAAATACGTCGTCGGCAATGAATATGCCGGACGTAGTGTTGTTGGAATACAGTTACGGTACACTTTTCTAACCCTTAAAAATTTCTTAAGAATTAGATAAAGAATGCAGTTAAAGATTTAATAGGTCTGGTACTAATGTCATATAATAAATATAACTATAATAATAATTATTTCCTCTAATGTGATTATCGCAAAGTAAGCTTACAAATCTTGGACTAATTATATTTTCACTGTGATTATTGTGCTGCATTTACTATTGTATATTAATTTTAATATCGATGTTTGTTTAATATAAATTTATATTTAGATATGCATGCAACATGTATTATTAAACCTATATAGCGAAATTCCCGACTGTTCACTGAAGTTGTAGAAGATTCTTAAGAATAAGAAACAACAATGTACTATTTTTTTATGTAAATACTAGCGATTGCTAGCATACCTGCCTTAGCTGAAATTTCTAGACACTCTCTCTCAAGCTTATAAAAGGTTGCCAACGCACCGCGAAGAAACAATATACATTGTTGGTTTACTACAGTTGGTATATTAAGAATCTCGGAATCTGTAATCGGGAAACTGCAGATACTTGACGAGGAACATTTACAGATTTTGAACGTTACTAACCGTTTAACTTCAGCGAATTAACTTCGGACGTTAGTATTTTTACGAAGATATTATATACCTTAAGTGGTGAAAAACTCGTGTGATTAGTGAAGAGTTAGCTTGCAATCTATTGAGTGAACTGTACCGATATCATCTCGAAATTAATTCCACGTCATGAAACCTCGATAAGACATCAAGACATTTGTCTGGTGCAGACAAATCGTGTGCATGTAAATGCTAATACATGGTAAAATAATTATCATAAAATAGAATGGTATATCTCTTTTTCTTTCTTTTTTTCCTTACAGCAAAGCCACTTCGGGCTATCTGTTGAGACCAGCGAGGGGAATCAAACCCCTGATTTTAGTGTTGTAAATCGATAGACTTATTGCGCTTTCAGCGGTGGACCTTTCTCTTTTTACTCTACTGTTTACCATTACCATATTTTATGCAACTATAACCCTCTATATTTTGTATACATCTTTCTTTGTAAGGCCAGAAGTGAATTAGAGGTCAAATTGTCAAGCCGAAGGACGAATAAATTCAAGATTCGAGCCAGTGATATGTTGTTGAAAAATCATTGGAGTTTCAGTTATGGGGATGTTATGAAGATCACTAGAAATCTTGCTATTTGGTTAAGAAACGTTTCTAGGCGGCATGTGCTTCACTCTGGTTTCTTTTACTCTTGGAGTCTCTGACTTATCCTTTCTAGTTAAAAATACAAAATAACAACCAAAGCATTTGTGTACTTAAACGATTTTTGTCTGTAACAAACTGGATCCACAAACATGAAAATGGTTTTTTAAGATTTTTTTTAGGCATAAATTAGATATTCTCTGAGAAACGTAAAGTATGATAAACATACACGAACTTTTGATTTTTCTACTTATGATACATTTTGAGTTTCGTTTTAGTAAAGCTACATGAGGGCTATCTGTGCTATCCGTCCCTAATTTAACAGTGAAAACTAGAGGAAAGATACCTAGTCATTTCCACCCACCGCTGTTGAGATATAATGAATAGTGGGGTTGACCGTTACTTTCTAACGTCCCCACGGGTGAAAGAGCGAAAATGTTTGGTGGGACGGGGATTTAGACCTGCGCATACCTTAGATTACTAGTTGAGCTTTCTTAACACCTGGTCATGCAGGTCTTTCCACTTATGAATCCTGATATTGTAGCAGAGCGATATATCTGCGGACGTACAACGTTAGAAACCGGGTTTTGCTGTCCGTGGTGGGAAGAGCACAGATCGTTCATTATGTAGTTTTTTGCTTAATTACACCAAAACAACAACAAACAAACTTAACGTTGTCATAGTGACGTTCTATGACGTAGTTCAAAATAAGAATCAGAGTAATTCTTACTAGACTTACGTTTCTCTTAACTAGAATTATTAATAGTAATTAAATATCTTATATTGTTATTCCTGACATGTCAGAGTGGGAAAACTGTGTGTGTTAAAAAAGAGCAAACTTCATTAAAACAAGAACCGGATCGCTGTTACAACAACAACAACAAAGGAATAGATAAAGAAAAACCAAGGCTATCAGTTAATCTTAAGAACGTGGGTGACCGATATTGTTTCATTTCGTTTCTTGTGTTTGTTCTTCTATTAGTGCCTATGTTTAAATACAAAAAGTTGAACATGACGTGTTACGTTTGTTGCAAGCTTGCTTTCAACTGTTTATGAGCACCAGCATGATACATGAATTTTGTTCGTGACATTCAGAATCACGTAGAATGAGAAGAAGGAAATTTTCTTATTAGACATAGCCCCCCAGTGGCTCAGCGGTATGTTTACGGACTTAAACGCTAAAAACCGGGTTTCGATACTCGTGGTGGGCAGAGCACAGATAGCCCATTGTGTAGCTTTGTGCTTAATTTAAAAACAACAACAACAACTTATTAGACATTAAATGTAATAATTTGAGGTCTTTAGAAAAGTGGACTTTCGTGTTCCTCTTCAGGAAAATGGCAAAGTTGTGATTCAAACTGTGAAATAGCATTGTTTGTGTGTGTGTGTGTGTATCGATTGGAAATAAAGGCGGAAGAAGTTTAGAATTAAAATTCTGCTTTAAGAGTTTACAGGTCACGTTGTTAGAAACAAATATATAAATAATCAGCACTGGGCCCGTCATGGTTAGGGCGTTCGACTCATTATCTGACGATCGCAGGCTCCAATCCCATTCTTCTTTGGTAAAAGAGTAGCCCAAGAGTTGGTAATGGGTGGCGTTGACTAGCTAGCTGCCTTCCCTCTAGCCTTATACATCTAAATTCGGAACGGCTAGCGAAGATAGCTCTCATGTAGCTTTGCTCGAAATTCAAACAAACTAACAAACAAATCTGCATGATCTGGTGGTTAATGCGCTTGACTCGCAATCACGGGGTTGCGTGTTTGAATACTCGTCCAACCAAAAAGCCGTGAGGGTGCTATAATTAAAAATGAATCTCTCTATTCTTTGATAAAGGAGTAGCCCAAGAATTATTAGCGAGTGTTCTTGATTAGCTGTCTTTACTCTAGCCTATCACTGCTAAAGTAGTGGCAAATAGATTTTGTGAAACTTTGTTTTGAACTTTAAACAAACTATTCTAACCCATATTGTAATTTAACGAACCATTTTTTTGAAATGATAGCTTTAAAACCAAAATATATCTATTACATTGAATGAGAATGACTGTTTTATATATTAATTAGTAAATTCGTAATTGATTGGTTTATTTCTGTGCCATGACTTTCATGTTATTGGTATATAATTGCAGGATATTTAATTTATGTTTAAATTGAGAAATTAGCAGTAAATGTAAATATGTTAATACACTTATTATATTCAGAAGGATGCTAAGTATATCTTAAATCATTGTTAATTGTATTATTTTATTTAATTTGACCAGTGACACAGAACGCCCATTGTGTAGCTTTGAGTTAATCTCAAACACTTACTCATTATAAGTTAATTTTTACCCTGGATAAAATTTGGCCAAGTAGTAAACATGCCGAACCATGGTTCGTCTCGCGTTCTAATTCAACGTACTCTCGATAAATATTTAGTTTGGGTATGTTATAAGAGCGAAAATGAAATTCCACTATTCTGTCATACAAGAGAAACCCAAGAGATGGCAGTGAGCGCATTTAACAAACACCTTTCCTCTAGTAGATAAGCTCAAAATTAGTGACGACCATGAATTTTATAATTTAACTGTTTCCTGAAAGTTATTGTACTTGTAGGTTAACTCCGAGGTAGTAACTCTAGATGACTTTATTCTTATTAGGAAAAGCACGATAACGAACACAATATTATATTTCCGAATTATTAGAGGTAATGTGAAAAAGCCCTTAATTATGAGTCTGTCTGTGAGTTAGCGTTAAGTTTACAGATATAGAACGCTAAGATCAAAGTTCCAATTCCCTGTAACAGATACAGTGTATGTAGACTATTGTGTGATTATGTTCTTATGCAGAAGTGAACACGAAAATGCACTGTTAATGTCAAAACAGAGCCCACTAGGGGCACAAAGATAAGCATTCAGACTTAAAGCCTTAAAACTAGGTTTCTATATCCGTGGTGGACAAAGCAAAAATAACGCATTGTGCATATTTGTACGTAATTACAAACAAACAAACAAAAGACGAAACAAACTGTTTTAACCCTGAGCAGAAAATATGTTTTTATTTTTAAGGTGTAAGATATATACTTGTAATATATATAATAAATAATCCTAAAGTTACAAGCATAAGTCAAGCCTTGAAATTATTATCAGGTAATTAAGAAAGAACTGAGAATAAATACTTGAGAAAAAATGGAGAAAGGTGAAAATAAGATATCTTAATGATTCACCACCGGCCGCTTTGAAGTTAAACATTAATATATTTCGAAAACTATTCATAATCTATGTATATATGTAATTCTGAAGTTTCGATTTATATTTAAGATTAACTTCAAAATTGAAAGTAATTACTTTTCAAAGCAGATAACAATGAAAAATTAATAAAGAAAACAGGGACAGTTAAGCCTTATCACCAAGGAAACGTGGTATGTTAAAGATATCACAACGGGTACGTCATGGTCAAACACCATCAGTACCAATCTACGAACTTACGAACTTGAATTTGCTCAAGGAACTAGAATAGGTTAGATCAGTTTTGTAAATGCGAAGGTCACGTGGACTGTACAACGGTATTAAACGGTCACAAGTCAGCACTTATTATAAGCCGTTGGTTCCAGCTGTCAATATAACAAGTCAATTTATTCAGGATTATATCGTTCACTTCTACTCAACAAATATGAAGACTTTCGTAAGAAAAGTTACTTTTTCTTGTTTTATTGCGTTAATTTAATTATAGAAGTATTAAGAACTAAACCTTTTCTGATTCTTATTTTCTGTATTTATTATTTGAAATTTGGAAATTTACTCATTTTTGTTTCTTTCTGTTTGATGTTTATAGCGATTTTATCGTGTGGATACAAATCTTTAAAACTAAATAGATTTTTTCTGTAAGATTAATTAACGTCTGCTATTGTTTTCTAGCGTTGTTATCAAGAATTACTTTAAATGGATATGTGTAAGATACAGCCAGAGTAACAGGACGACACTGTCAATAGAGATATATTCATTTAATTACATAAGTAACCTTTCTACGTAATATGTGTATATTATTACCGTATGGAGAAGAAAAAAGTTAGAGCTTCAATATTAAATATAGAATATATATACATATATATATCCAATAAGTATATCTGAATCTGTCTATTGAAATCCTATTATGTCATTCAATCGATTTAAAAAGAAAATAATGAATGTAACGCTGATTTTGGTCATTTTATATGTCATCTTACCTTATGGTGGCCATTATGGTGGTTATTATGGTGGCTACTATGGTTTTGGCCATGGATATTTTGGGCACTTTGGGTACGGTTATCCTTACAGATATGGCTATGGACATCTGGGCTATGGTTACCACTGATAAAAAATAACTCCGTTTCAAGTCATCAAAGTAAGTAATGTTTAAAAAAACCACTGCTGCATTTAATAAACCACCTGAATAAGTGAATTCTTTTTAGCAATAACTTTTAAATTGAGAACTTAACTAATATGTGATATCAAAGTTTGAATTATAATCTACAATTTGATCTGAAACTTACTGACATAAATTCATGAAGTAGTAGTACAAATAAAATTGTGAATGAAAGTGAAGAACGTTATGACAGGCCTTTGTACTGTCGCCAGTCTCTATAACCAACCACATGACCTCTTTGCACTCATTTAAAGTTTTCGCAGATTAAATACTTCTTACGTTTAGTATAATATGTATATCTTCACAAATTGTGGCAGTATTTCATTAATATTATAAGTCTTTAACATATAAAAAGTCATATTTTTTAATTAAGTATTTCTAATAAAATAAAATGATTTGACCATAAATATATTGAGTATTTCTTTTGAATAGTCATTGTGCAAATTAATTTTCATGTTAAAATTAAAAATACTTTTCATTTTCACTAAAATGCGATAGTTTATATGTAATTTTTCTAATCTAACTTAAAACGGAAATGTTAAATCTGCGCGACCTCATAACCACAATAACAACAATGAAATAAATCTTAAGGCCAATTAAAATAAAGAAAAATATGCATTTTGCGTTGTTAGACGCAACCTCTTATTTGAGTAGAGCTTCGAAAGTTGAAAATAAAAAAAGAGAGAGAAAAAAAAAACTTTTTTGCATTTAATAGAGAAAATGTGAACACAATGAAATTAGCCTAAATACTAGATGGTCAAAAGTTTAAGACCATACCAAAAAGAAGTCCTAAACAGGGTAGGAAATGCTCAACAAGAGGTCTCAGTGGTGAGTTGCACGGCCGTCATTGCGAATAACTTCAAACATTCGCTTTGGTATGGTCGATATAAGCGTTTGCAGAAGGCTGAATGGAATGTTATTCCAAGTGGTGAAGATGGCTTCAGGAAGATCATGCATTGTTTGGAAATGACGTCCAATTCTATAGACTTCCCTTGACATTTTCAATAGGGTTGAGTTCGAGCGAACACTCTGGATGGTCCAATAGAATCACGTTATTCGCCATGAGAAAGTCCTTTGTTCTGCGGGCATTGTGGATTGCAGCATTGTCCTGCTGAAAGATCCAGTCATTTCTACACAAGCGAGGGCCTTCAGTTAATAAGGATGCTCTCTCCAACATGCCGATGTTGCCAGCTGACGCCCCTGAATAACCTGAAGCTCCATTGTTCCATGGGAAGAGAAAGCACCCCAGATCATGATGGAACCTCCTCTACTGTGTCGTGTAGAAAATATCTCCGGTGGGATACCCTTTTCGTGCCAGTAACGTTAAAAGCTATCTGGACCATCCAGGTTAAATTTTTTCTCATCAGAGAACAAAATTTTCGTCCACTTTTCTACGTCCCATGTTTGGTGCTTCTCAGCAAAGTTTATCCGAGCTGTTTCGTGATGTGGAAGGAGACGTGGCCTTTGAAGACGTTTACGGTTTTTAAAGCCTTTCTCTCACAGATGCTGTCTTATTGTTCTTGAGCTGTATTCTGTGTCCGTAAGGGCCTCAATCTGGTTGGACGATCTGCTGGTGTTTTTCGAACAAGCCGTCGAATCTTCCTGCTCAACGCCGGCGAAATTTTCTTGGGCCGACTACTTGAAATTCTCGTTCCGTATATCTCAAGGTCTTTTAAGAAATTTGCAACAGCAGTTTTACTAGGCCCAATCTCACCAGCGATGGCACGTTGAGAGAGACCTTGCTATTGCAGGTCGACATATCTCCCACGTTCAAACTCTGTCAACTTTCTAGCTTTTGCCATGTTTTTACCCAATGTAACACAAGAGATTTCAGTGGGAAATGTTGACAACGCTAATGCTTGAACACAAATGACTAAATTTTGTTACGTGTTTACCAACTAACGCTTCGTTTCAGCATAGTCTTAAACTTTTGACCATCTAGTATTTAGGCTAATTTCATTGTGTTCTCATTTTCCCTGTTAAGTACTAAAAACTTTTTTTTTTTATTTTCCCTTTTGTTATTGTTATCTTTCGTAGCTTTACTTAAATAAGTGGTTAAGTTTATCAACTCAAAATGCATATTTTTTCTTTATGTTCATTGGCCATGAGATTTTGGCCAGCAGTGCATTATGATTAATATATCATGAGTAACTTCAGTTTCTTGGGTTGGTACTGAAGGTTTTTGACCATGACGTAACTGTTGGAGATATCCCAGAGTTACTGCGTTTCCTTGTTGATGGCCCGGCATGGCCTAGCGCGTAAGGCGTGCGACTCGTAATCCGAGGATCGTGGGTTCGCGTTCGCGTCGCGCTAAACATACTCGCCCTCTCAGCCGTGGGGGTGTATAATGTGACGTGCAATCCCACTATTCGTTGGTAAAAGAGTAGCCCAAGAGTTGGCGGTGGGTGGTGATGACTAGCTCCCTTCCCTCTAGTCTTACACTGCTAAATTAGGGACGGCTAGCACAGATAGCCCTCGAGTAGCTTTGTGCGAAATTCCAAAACAAAACAAAAACGTTTACGAGCTACAAAGATTTTTTTGTTCGCACTGCCTCTAATTCCGAACTATAATATTATGTTTGTCTCATTGTTCTATCAAAAAATAATGACTACTGTGGTGTAAACTCCTCATATAATGACTTATGTAAATGGTGTTTCGACGACTACTATATTTGTTGTTTCCTAGTCGACCTGATTGTCTCTGGATTAAAACAAATACGTCGTCGGCAATGAATATGCCGGAAGTAGTGTTGTTGGAATACAGTTACGGTACCCTTTTCTAACCCTTAAAAATTTCTTAAGAATTAGATAAAGAATGCAGTTAAAGATTTAATAGGTCTGGTACTAATGTCATATAATAAATATAACTATAATAATAATTATTTCCTGTAATGTGATTAACGCAAAGTAAGCTTACAAATCTTGGACTAATTATATTTTCACTGTGATTATTGTGCTGGATTTACTATCGTATATTAATTTTAATATCGATGTTTGTTTAATATAAATTTATATTTAGATATGCATGCAACATGTATTATTAAACCTAAAAAGCGAAATTCCCGACTGTTCACTGAAGTTGTAGAAGATTCTTAAGAATAAGAAACAACAATGTACTATTTTTTTATGTAAATACTAGCGATTGCGAGCATACCTGCCTTAGCTGAAAACACACCGCGAAGAAACAATATACATTGTTGGTTTACTACAGTTGGTATATTAAGAATCTCGGAATTTGTAATCGGGAAACTGCAGATACTTGAGAGGAACGTTTATAGATTTTGAACGTTACAAACCGTTTAACTTCAGCGAATTAACTTCGGACGTTAGTATTTTTACGAAGATATTATATACCTTAAGTGGTGAAAAACTCGTATCATCAGTGAAGAGTTAGCTTGCAATCTATTGAGTGAACTGTACCGATATCATCTCGAAATTAATTCGCACGTCATTAGAAATTCGATAAGACATCAAGACATTTGTTTGATGCAGACAAATTGTGTGCATGTAAATGCTAATACATGGTAAAATAATTATCATAAAATAGAATGATATATCTCTTTTACTTTCTTTTTTTTCCTTACAGGAAAGCCACTTTGGGCTATCTGTTGAGTCCAGCGAGGGGAATCAAACCCCCGGATTTTAGTGTTGTAAATCGATAGACTTATTGCGCTTTCAGCGGTGGACCTTTCTCTTTTTACTCTACTGTTTACCATTACCATATTTTATGCAACTATAACCCTCTATATTTTGTATACATCTTTTTTTGTAAGGCCAGAAGTGAACTAGAGGTCAAATTGTCAAGCCGAAGGACGAATAAATTCAAGATTCGAGCCAGTGATATGTTGTTGAAAAATCATTGGAGTTTCAGTTATGGGGATGTTATGAAAATCACTAGAAATCTTGCTATTTGGTTAAGAAACGTTTCTAGGCGGCATGTGCTTCACTCTGGTTACTTTTACTCTTGGAGTCTCTGACTTATTCTTTCTGGTTAAAAATACAAAATAACAACCAAAGCATTTGAGTACTTAAACGTTTTTTGTCAGAGCTTCTAATGCACATTTTTGTTATTAGGTATTGGAAGGAACAGATATATGGGCTATGTAAAAAATAATTTTGGTTAAAGCGTAGTTATTGTTTCATGATTTCCAGTTTTGAGAGCAGTCGAAGAAGTATATGTTTACAAATAAATTAAAATGATAAATCTAAAGTAAATATACAGATAAATTTCATTATTATATCTGCATTTGTTAGAATATTTTCACAAGTTTTTTTTCCAGAGTCTGTAACAAACTGGATCCACAAACATGAAAATGGTTTTTTTTAAGAACCAGAAATTAATATTGATGGTGAAATAAAACAGCGATTTTTTTTAGGCATAAACAAGATATTCTCTGAGAAACGTAAAGTATGATAAACATACACGAACTTTTGATTTTTCTACTTATGATACATTTTGAGTTTCGTTTTAGTAAAGCTACATGAGGGCTATCTGTGCTATCCGTCCCTAATTTAACAGTGAAAACTAGAGGAAAGATACCTAGTCATTTCCACCCACCGCTGTTGAGATATAACGAATAGTGGGGTTGAGCGATACTTTCTAACGTCCCCACGGCTGAAAGAGCGAAAATGTTTGGTGGGACGGGAATTTAGACCTGCGCATACCTTAGATTACTAGTTGAGCTTACTAAACACCTGGTCATGCAGGTCTTTCTACTTATGAATCCTGATATTGTAGCAGAGCGATATATCTGCGGACGTACAACGTTAGAAACCGGGTTTTGCTGTCCGTGGTGGGAAGAGCACAGATCGTTCATCATGTAGTTTTTTGCTTAATTACACCAAAACAACAACAAACAAACTTAACGTTGTCATAGTGACGTTCTATGACGTAGTTCAAAATAAGAATCAGAGTAATTCTTACTAGACTTACGTTTCTTTTAACTAGAATTATTAATAGTAATTAAATATCCTATATTGTTATTTCTGAATGTCAGAGTGGGAAAACTGTGTGTGTTAAAAAAGAGCAAACTTCATTAAAACAAGAACCGGATCGCTGTTACAACAACAACAACAAAGGAATAGATAAAGAAAAGCCAAGGCTATCAGTTAATCTTAAGAGCGTGGGTGACCGATATTGTTTCATTTTGTTTCTTGTGTTTGTTCTTCTATTAATACATATGTTTAAATACAAAAAGTTGAACATGACGTGTATGTTTTATGCAAGCTTGCTTTCAACTGTTTTATGAGCACCAGCATGATACATAAATTCTGTTCATGACATTGAGAATCACGTAGAATGAGGAGAAGGAAATTTTCTTATTAGACATAGCCCTCCAGTGGCTCAGCGGTATGTTTACGGACTTAAACGCTAAAAACCGGGTTTCGATATTCGTGGTGGGCAGAGCACAGATAGCCCATTGTGTAGCTTTGTGCTTAATTTAAAAGAAACAACAACAACTTATTAGACTTTAAATGTAATAACCTGAGGGCTTTAGAAAAGTGGACTTTCGTGTTCCTCTTCAGGGAAAATGGCAAAGTTGTGATTCAAAGTGTGAAATAGCATTGTTTGTGTGTGAGTGGTGTGTATTGATTGGAAATAAAGGCGGAAGAAGTTTAGAATTAAAAATTCTGCTTTTAAGAGTTTACAGGTCACGTTGTTAGAAACAAATATATAAGTAATCAGCACTGGGCACGTCATGGTTAGGGCGTTCGACTCATTATCTGAGGATCGCAGGCTCCAATCCCATTCTTCTTTGGTAAAAGAGTAGCCCAAGAGTTGGTGGTGGGTGGCGTTGATTAGCTAGCTGCCTCCCATCTAGCCTTACACATCTGAATTAGGGACGGCTAGCGCAGATAGCTCTCATGTAGCATTGCTTGAAATACAAACAAACTACAAAACAAATCTGCATGATCTGGTGGTTAAGGCGCTTGACTCGCAATCACGGGGTTGCGTGTTTGAATACTCGTCCAACCAAACAGGCATGAATGTGCTACAATTTAATCTCACTATTTTTTTGGTAAAGGAGTAGCCCAAAAATTATTAGCGGGTGTTCTTGATTAGCTGTCTTTACTCTAGCCTATCACTGCTAAAGTAGGGGCAAATAGACCTTGTGAAACTTTGCTTTGGACTTTAAACAAATTATTCTAACCCATATTGTAATTTAACGAACTATTTTTTTGAAATGATAGCTTTAAAACCAAAATATATCTATTACATTGAGTGAGAATGACTGTTTTATATATTAATTAGTAAATTCGTAATTGATTGGCTTATTTCTGTGCCATGACTGTCTTGTTATTGGTATATAATTGCAGGATATTTAATTTATGTTTAAATTGAGAAATTAGCAGTAAATGTAAATATGTTAATACTTTTATTATATTCAGAAGGTTGCTAAGTGTATCTTAAATCATTGTTAATTACATTATTTAATTTAATTTGACCAGTGACACAGAAAGCCCATTGTGTAGCTTTGAGTTAATCTCAAACACTTACTCATTATAAGTTAATTTTTACCCTGGATAAAATTTGGCCAAGTAGTACATATGCCGAACCATGGTTCGTCTCGCATTCTAATTCAACGTACTCTCGATAAATATTTAGTTTGGGTATGTTATAAGAGCGAAAATGAAATTCCACTATTCTGTCATATAAGAGAAACCCAAGAGATGGCAGTGAGCGCATTTAACAAACACCTTTCCTCTGGTAGATAAGTTCAAAATTAGTGACGACCATGAATTTTATAATTTAACTGTTTCCTGAAAGTTATTATACTTGTAGGTTAACTCCGAGGTAGTAACTCTAGATGACTTTATTCTTATTAGGAAAAGCACGATAACGAACACAATATTATATTTCCGAATTATTAGAGGTAATGTGAAAAAAAGCCCTTAATTATGAGTCTGTCTGTGAGTTAGCGTTAAGTTTACAGATATAAAACGCTAAAATCAAAGTTCCAATTCCCTGTAACAGATACAGTATATGTAGACTATTGTGTGACTATGTTCTCATGCAGAAGTAAACACGAAAATGCACTGTTAATGTCAAAAGAGAGCCCTCTAGAGGCACAACGATAAGCATTCAGGCTTAAAGCCTAGAAATTATGTTTCTATATCCGTGGTGGACAAAGCACAAATAACGCATTGTGCATATTTGTACGTAACTACAAACAAACAAACAAACAGACGAAACAAACTGTTTTAACCCTGAGCAGAAAATATGACTTTTTATTTTTAAGGTGTAAGATATGTACTAATAATATATATAATAAATAATCCTAAAGTTACAAGCATAAGTCAAGCCTTGAAATTATTATCAGGTATTTAAGAAAGAACGGAAAATAAATACTTGAGAAAACATGGAGAAAGGTGAAAATAACATATCTTAATGATTCACCACCGGCCGCTTTGAAGTTAAACATTAATATATTTCAAAAACTATTTATAATCTGTGTATATATGTAATTCTGAAGTTTCGATTTATATTTAAGATTAACTTCAAAATTGAAAGTAATTACTTTTCAAAGCAGATAACAATGAAAAATGAATAAAGGAAACAAAGACAGTTAAGCCTTATCACCAAGGAAACGTGGTATCTCAAAGATATCACAAACGGGTACGTCATGGTCAAGCACCATCAGTACCAATCTACGAACTTACGAACTTGAATTTGCTCAAGGAACTAGAATAGGTTAGGTCAGTTTTGTAAATGCGAAGGTCACGTGGACTGTACAACGGTATAAAAACGGTCACAAGTTAGCACTTACTATAAGCTGTTGGTTCCAGCTGTCAATATAACAAGTCAGTTTATTCAGGATTATATCGTTCACTTCTACTCAACAAATATGAAGACTTTCGTAAGAAAAGTTACTTTTTCTTGTTTTATTGCGTTAATTTAATTTTAGAAGTATTAAGAACTAAACCTTTTCTGATTCTTATTTTCTGTATTTATTATTCGAAATTTGGAAATTTACTCATTTTTGTTTCTTTCTGTTTGATGTTTATAGCGATTTTATCGTGTTGACACAAATCTTTAAAACTAACTAGATTTTTTCTATAAGATTAATTAACGTCTGTTATTGTTTTCTAGCGTTGTTATTAAGAATTACTTTAAATGGATATGTGTAAGATACAGCCAGAGTAAGAGGACGACACTGTCAATAGAGATATATTCATTTAATTACATAAGTAACCTTTCTACGTAATATGTGTATATTATTACCGTATGGAGAAGAAAAAAGTTAGCGCTTCAATATTAAATATAGAATATATATACATATATATATCCAATAAGTATATCTGGATTTGTCTATTCAAATCCTATTATGTCATTCAATCGATTTAGAAAGAAAATAATGAATGTAACGCTGATTTTGGTCATTTTGTATGTCATCTTACATCATTCTGATTGTGTTCTTTTTCAAACACCTAAACCTACGTTTAGAACAAACTTTTCACAAATTTGTTAATCTAAGCACAAGCCTACATAACATAAAATCTACCCCTGGCCACAATGGGAATTGAAGCTCAAATCTTAGTGTTATAGACCCTGAAAATTGTCTTTGAGATTGTGAAATTTCAACAAATAAATTACCGTGTATAGTACACAGTGAACACATGGTAGGTTTAGTACATTGTGGATATAAATATATGAATGTTTGTTAATTTAGTTATCGTCTAAATTAAATGATAAATTATGAAATCATTAAGTACGCTAGAACTTAATATATATATAATACTGCGAGTGACTAAAATAATATCTTAATAGTGTAAGAAGTAATAAGATTTTCTGTGAGATAAAACAGTAATATAGTTTTCTGTTGAATTTATTTTTTCGTAAATAAAATTTATCATTTTCTATGTTTCACAATTTTTAGTTTGCTATTCTGTTTCTTGCTCTTGTGGCTACTGCTATTGCTGGATTATTGAGTTCCTACAGAGTCTATGGCTACGCTGGTTATGCTGGCTATCCTTATGGTGGCCATTATGGTGGTTACTATGGTGGCTACTATGGTCTTGGCCATGGATATTTTGGGCACCTTGGCTATGGTTATCCTTACAGATATGGCTATGGACATTTGGGCTATGGTTACCACTGAAAAAAAATAGCTCCGTTTCAAGTCATCAAAGTAAGTAATGTTTAAAATTCGTGAACTACACTGGTGTATTTAATAAATTTATTTTATTTATATTTTATGAAGTAATCATGACTCAATAATAGAAACTATATTTAAACAGTGTTTAAAGATATAGATCAACTTCGAATTAAATAAAAAAGATGTCGAGATAGAAAATGATGGCTTTATGATACGGGATTTCTAGTCATTTTCAATATAGTATTGTATAAAGCTAATTGCCTATTATATATTTCATAAAGAGAAAATCATGCAGAACGTATTTATATGAAGTACTAAGAATTTTAATCAAATAGCTTTTTGTGAATAGATATATGGGGAATCACTTTCAAGTATGTATTTTAGCATGTGTAATTTCACCAGTGTGAAAGACGTCAAAACGTAAAATACGAAATGTGCCCAACTCTGAATTTAGACACAAAACAGTTGAGAAAAAAAATAGAAAAAGATCAAAATGTGTAAAATTTATTAAATGACGATAACTTGAAGTGTAAACAATGTATGAAATATTGGTGTCAAAAAAGAAGAAAACGTTAGAAAATGTTATTGATATTATCATATATAACATGACTAAAACTTAAGAACATGTTATTTAGTTTTATAAAGAAATCGAAAAACAATTAAAGCAGTGAATTTTAAATAATTTTTATTAATATAAACTAGTAATTCTTTCTCTTGTTTTTTATCCCATAACTTTGTGGTTTACTTTTATTATAGGTTACCAATTGTGACGTTCGTTCGTGAACCGGCCAGAAAGAAATAAAGATTATCTTAAAGATATTACAAAATTAGTCACAGTCGATAATACTATATATAAAAATCTGTTTAGAATGCGAGAAATGTAAATAAATTTGAATGATTATAACTTCACTGTTTCATTTAAATTTGTTCTGATTTACTTCTGACCAAACTGTGATTATTCACCACTACACAAAACTGTGAAAACCAGTATACACGGCTGAACACGATGTTCGAGCCTTTAGTCTTTCCAGGTTGAGACGTATTATAATTATAAACACATTCAGCGACTGAAATTGTAAAACGAGATGATTTAGACTTATTGATTTGAATTTTTGATAACTGTAACGTAATATCTAACACCTGGCCAAGTTTCAAACTACACAACTGTCGCCAGCAATATTCATTACTCTGTAGATATTTTCATTTATAAAGAAAATACATTTATATTCATTATTATTATATTTGTGCGCAAAGCATAGATAAAATAACACAAAAGCTTAATCTTATGAATGAACACGTTATTCTGGACAGCACAATACCAGTTACAAATCAGAGCCTAAATAGCAAAATATAATATTATTTTACAACTACATTCGCATCTGACTCTATTATGTAAACAAATCATTAATTATATATCAATACTCATAAATCAACTCTTAAAGTATATTTTTGAGTCGAGAAAATCTGTTAATTAATCACAAACGTTTGGGGTTAAATACACATATGATCTTCATTAAAGAATTAGATTACAGTCGCCTTCACCCTGTATATAAATTCTTGTATTTTTCATATAAATTAAAAGAAACACATCAGTACGCTTTTATTAAAATATCATAAAATTATTTCGTGTGTTTCCTCTTCGTCAGTATAAAGGTGCATGTCATCGCAGGCTTACTGTATATACTCTACTAACTGTAGACCAATTACTGAAATAAGATACTTAACAAATTCGATTGTACAGTTAACATATAAAGAATTAATTTTTTTCATTTCAGAATTTTCATGAATGAGAAGTAAAGATTATTTAATAATGGTTGTAATGTCTTTTATGTCGTAAAACGTTGATAGATTGTATTCTAACTATATATAAAAGCCGTGACAATGATGTTCATTTGGCTACGTACTTGGACAAATTTCACTCGAATATGTTAGTAGAGACACTTGTCAACATAATTTACAAATAAGCTTGATTCGCCCAAATACGATTTTTCCATCAAATATTTAAGAGCACGCTTGTTACTTGTTGTTGCTCTTTGTTATTAAGCTCCAAGATACACAAAGAGCAACCTGTTCTTTACCCATCACGAACGATCAAAACACACTAAAATGACTTCTAAATGCATAAGTAAAAACGAATCTACACAAAGAATATTTTAATTTATTGTAACGGATAAGCCTTTCGCAAGAACATCTATATAATAAATACGAGTTCACATACACATTTGCACATGTTAAATACAGAGTGTTCGGAAAGTCACTGTACAGTTTTGTCTGTTAATAAATATATAAGTGCACAGTGACTTTCCGAACACCCTGTATTTACAGTGTACCATCACAAAATTCGACAGACAGCTTACAGGTTTTAGTACACAAAAAATCAGTAAGAGTTTATATTTTATGTTGTTTTCTATACCATATGTGTAGTTTGTTCATTGACCTGCCTCGTAAACCTCATAAGAACTGTGGAAATAAATATAATTTGTTTGTTTCTGCTAGAATGACTACATATTACAACACGAATGTGCACATGTTTCACATAGGTATATTGAGCCTCATAACGTTATATATTTAGATATATTTATTATTTTTTATTATATATTATTATAATCGTTTTAGGTTTTATATATACAAAAAACTCATAAATAACTATACTGATACAATATAATTTCACTATAACTTAAGCTTAGTAACTAAGCTGTATTTAGGTATAAAAAGGTATGAAACTTCGATCAGAATGAAGACAATAACCTCCTATAAATGTTGATCGCAAAAATGTGGAAGCTTTTTCAGAGATTAAAATGACTGAAAAGCCCACTAGGGTGACATTCCGAGCTATTGATTGGTTATTCACATATCATATATTATAGTAAGTGTATATAAGGAACCATTTCTAAAAATCGAATGCGGTGAACAAGACTATTGTGTTTGAATTAATGCATGAGTTATATACCAGCTAAATAAGTGCGTTTTTCTTATAGCAAAGCCACATCGGGCTATCTGCTAAGCCCACCGTGATTTTGCATTGTAAATCCGTAGACATACCGCTGTACTAGCGGTGAGCACGAAGTAAGTAATTCAAGTAAAATTAAAAACACTAAAACTTGATAGTTTATATGTTATTTTCTCTAATCTAACTTAAAACGGGAATGGTAAATCTGCGCGACCTCATAACCACCACAAGAACAACGAAATAAATCTTAATTATCCTTTTTTGTTTCTGCAATAACATCATGTTGTAATATAAACCCACATTCGTTTATTCTAATTATATCTAAGTTTGTACCAGTATACATCTATTTATAATTTAATTTGATTGTTGTTTTCACACTTTGAATCGTGACCAACTACTGTTCTCGCGTGGAACGTGCTGCTAACGCTATGTTATCCCCTACAAGTAGCACAAGCAGTTCGCGTGCGTACCCCGTGAACAACTTTTATTTTTCTTAATCTAATCTTAATTAATCTAAATGATATTTATTTCTATATTTTAGTTGATTTTACAATAATATTTAAGAATAAAAATGAAAACAAGAAATAAAATATTTATCACATCAACTTTTTTTTCGCTTTCGTTTATCAAAGAGAGTTAACCTTTAATTTTGATGCTTTTGTTGTGTTTGAAATTGAGCACAAAGCAACACCCTGGATTGTGTGCTCTGCTGAACAAGAGTGTCGAAAGACTAATTCTAGTGTTGTGAGATCGATGACATACCGTTGTGCCAATGAGGGACTTACGTTATACTATCTATAGTATTGCAATTGATAATTTTTATTTAATTAAATAATGATCTAAACAATATGGACAAATAGCAGATACATTTCCTTATCTTTGTAAAATGTTCTTGCTTTCTACCTGTACGAAAACATTCGTTACAATCCACTCAAGCAAGCTAGCTGTTAACTTCTCACGTCAACAATGATCGTACTCTGAGTAAAATAGATATTTTACCTTTCAGAAGAAATGATTATACAATATGCCATTTGATAGATGAAAACATTGAGTTTGTTATGTTTATGGATAATATATAATTAAACGTAAATGTGAACCAGTAACGAATTATGAATAAGAGGATGTGACAAGTGGGTGTGAAAAGACGAGTCTAATTGTCTATTAGATAGCTCTGTAACCAAACAAAGTTGAAGCCTACAATAAATGTGGATTATCCTAGCAATGAAGATTTTATGGAGAATAATTTACGTTTAATTTCATACTTTTTGAAGGGGTGGTGAATAGAAAAGGGATGATGACATGCTAAGAGAAAATGTGTCACGTGTGTCACAATAGGGGAAATTCATAATTTTTAAAATATTCCCCTGTAGAATTAAGAACTTAAACCTTACACACTATTAAAATATGGATTATTAGGTAATAGTTTGTGCTATTTTAATTGGAATAACATATACAGAAAGTAGTTTAATAAAAGTTTGAATCTAAGACACTTAAACTTTGTGTCATGAACAATAAAAATACCATGGTGGATAGGGATAGTCTGGGGAAAGGTATTTTCCACCTTGTGACGGAATTGCAGTTATTACATATTTACTTTGAAACAGATATTAGTGTAAGTTAATTTTATAATTAGAAATGTATGTTAACTCTGTATTGCAAACTTGTAATCTATTGCTAAAGTTGTAGAAATTCTCGAGTGCAAATATGAGTATCGTCGTGCGAGCTGAAACTTCTAGAATCTGGCCTTACGCATGAAAAATGTAACCATCGCAAGGTGCCAGGAGAATATTTATTACTGGTTTGTTATAGTTGATTTGGTATAAATTTCGGTAACTATATTTATGATTAACGCTTATTAATTGGGAAACTACAGGTATATAACCGGGAAAGTTTATAGATTTCGAACATTATAAACTCTTTAACCTCAGTGGATTGAAGTCTGATGTCAGTATATTGACGAAAACGTAACAGAACTCTAGCGGTGAAAAAAATCAACTTGTAAAAAGTGCGAGGCCAGCGAAGAATAATACGGGACAAGTTAGATCCCTGTTATGTGAATCGTTTATACGTCAACTAGAAATTAATTCGCTCATCGTGAACCATCGAGAAGATATCAAATAAATTCCAGACCAGTAAGAATACTCAATACTGTTTGTAAGTTTGTAAAAGCTTTTTATATAAATCACCTTTATATTAACCATTTGTAATAATTGTTATCGTAAATTGTATTTTTGTTTGTATATTAAAATATATTTGTATGAGAAAAATAAACTGTGTGTATCAATCCTGTTCGCAAGTATCATAAATTGGTTACGTATCTATTTTAAGCTGTATAAATCGTAGTAATAAGTGATAATCTTCCGAGATTACATTTCTGCAGTTGCGTTTCCTGGATTTAGACATGGATGACTGAACTTTTGAAACTATTATAGCCGGATTATGAAAGTATACATTAAATCTTCAATATACTTTTCTTTACATTTCAGATTACTCGGATTAGTATAGTTGTTTCGTAAACCCTAGCGTAATTTTTTCTACATCTTGGATTATTTGGATTAACTTTATTTTTTTTTAACGTTAATGTACTTTCTTTAACATTTTAGATTAGCTGAATTAGTATAATTATTTATAAAACAGTGTACTTTATTGTATGTATTAATTTAGTTGGATTGATACAATTATTTTGTTAGCGTTATATGAATTGTGTTTGTTTTCTTAAATTAAAAAAATAATAAATCTTTACCAATTGTCTTATTATGAATATAATTCAGACCTATTAAAGTTGCACAAAATTTTGAAAGGTTTTAATTCAAGCTGTAAGGATATTCACAAACTGTATGTGTTTCAATTTTCACATATCTTTGTCATTTCTAAGTAAAGTTATTGTGTTAAAACACTTTACGTTGTATATTCCTTTATCCCTACCGTATTAACGACGTACATGACTGAAAGTGTACTTTTAAATATTACAAATTTATATCTGTATTTTGTGTCAACTTGAAGGTTATAATAAGTGTTTAACATTGTTTTGCCAACATGTATATATGCCCAGTGTTAAGTGTTATTGCTACCTTAAATATATTCGTATCTACAGTTCAGATAATGTTTATCTCTTTGTAGCCAGTTGAAGAATAAATGTCACAAAGTAATAATATTACACAAAGTGTAATAAAGTAAACCACAATATTACAATATTACAAAGTGTAATAAAGTAAACCACATAGTTAGGATTACAAAACAAGAGAAACAATTGCTAGTTTATATTAATAAAATTTGATTTCAAAATTCACTCGATTATTTGTTGTTCGATTTCTTTATCAAACTAAATAACATGTTCTTAAGTTTTAGTCCTATTATATATGATAATATCAAAAACACTTTCTAACGTTTTCTTCTTTGACACCAATATTTCATACATTGTTTACACTTCAAGTTATCGTCATTTAGTAATTTTTTACACATTTCGATCTTTTGTATTTTTCTTCTCAACTGTTTCTATGACTGTATTCATAGCTATGCACATTTACGTATTTTGTCTATTGATGTGTTAAATAGTTACGAAATTACACATGCTAAAATACATACTTAAAAGTGATTCACAAAATTCAGTTTGTTTAAGATTGTTTGTACTTTATAACAACACGTTGTGCACGACTGTGTCTTTGTGAAATACATAACAACCAATATAATATTATTTTAGAGACCATATTCTATCTCAAACTCTTTTTTTAATTCAATTATGTCGACACAATACATTTTTGAATCAGTTCATATTTCTGAATTTCTTCTGTACAGATATTCTGAAGTTGAGCTATATCATAATACACTTTTTAAATAAAAATAAATAGATTTAATACGCTAGTGTAGTTCACGAAGTTTAAACATTACTCACCTTGACATGAAGACGGAGTTTTTTTTAATTAGTGATAACCATAGCCCAGATATCCATAGCCATATCTGTAAGGATAACCGTAGCCAAGGTGCCCAAAATATCCATGGCCATGACCATAGAAGCCACCATAATAGCCACCATAAGGGTAGCCAGCATAACCAGCGTAGCCATAGCCTAGATAGGGTCTCAGGAATCCAGCGATGGCAGTAGCCACAACAGCCAGAAACAAAATAGCAAACTGAAAATATACGAAAAAACAAAATGCCAAATAAAGTCAAACAGAAAACTATTTTCGTTCATGTGGAATAAGAAGAAAACAATATTATTTCTGATACAACATTTATGTGGAAACACTTATCCAGAATTTAACATTTCACTAAATTTACAGTAATAAGTTGTTTGTTTGTTTTACCAACGGATTTTCATTGTTCAAGAATTAATAAATTAAACAGTTAGATATCGTATACGAGGATATGAAAAACATTCGTAAAAATATTCTTGTTACGTGTTATGGTAATTTATAACGTTTTAGTCTGATGCTACATATTTTAAAAGGCTTGATCAATCAACTTTTCTGTTAAAGTTTACTCTTACTGTGTTTAAAAACTAAGATATTATTTTAGTCACTCGCTGTATTCAATAGATTAAGTTCTAGCGTACTTTATTCTTTTATTATTTATCGCCTAAACAACTATTATACTTAACACTCTAACGAACATTTGTATCCAACATATACTAAAGCTACCATATTTGTATTATACACGGTAACTTACTTCCTGAAATTTCACAAGCTTAAAGGAAATGTTGAGGGTTTATAACACTAAGATCTCAGCTTCAATCCCCATTATGGGGAAATAGCAGATTTTATGTTATGCCGGTTTGTGCGTAGATAAACAAATTGATGAAAAGTTTGTTCTAAATGCAGGTTTATGTGTTCTACACAAAACCGATCAGATTTATGTATGATTACATATAAAATGACCAAAATCACCGTTACATTCATTATTTTCTTTCTAAATCGATTGAATGACTAATAGGATTTGAATAGACAGATTCAGATATACTTATTGGATATATGTATATATATTCTATATTTAATATTGAAACACTGACTTTTTTCTTCTCCATACGGTAATAATATACACATATTATGTAGAAAAGTTACTTATATAGCTAAATGAATATATCTCTATTGACAGTGTCGTCCTGTTACTCTAGCTGTATCTTACACGTATCCATTTAAAGTAATTCTTGATAACAACGCTAGAAAACAATAATAGACGTTAATTAATCTCCCAGAAAGACGCTATTCAGCGTGAATGACGAAAGCTTAGTTACAAAGATCTGTATGGATAAATCAACCCAATAAAAGCGCTATACACGTTAAACAGAAAGAAAAAAAAAAACGTAACTTTCAAAATTTCAAATAATGAACACGGAAAGTAAGCCAGATTTTTTAATTACTTGCCCAGAAGAACGCTAACGTGTAAATGAAAAAAAGGTTTAGTTCTTAACACTTGTATAAATAATTGAACGCAATGAAACAAGAATGAGTAACTTTTCTTACAAAAGTCTTCATATTTGTTGAGTAGAAGAAAACGATACAATCCCGAATAATTTGACTTATTGTATTGACATCTGGAACCAGCGAAATGCAGTAACTTCTGACCTGTGACCATTTTTTATACCGTAAGTGTCCTTCATACCCGCAGGAAAACCATCAAAGTTGACCTAGCATATTCCAATTTAATGAGTAACTTCAAGTTTGTAGGTTGTTACTGAAGGTATTTTAACTATGACGTACCTGTTTGTGATATCCCAGAGTTACAGCGTTTCCTTGTTGATAAGGGTTAACTCTCTATAGTTTTTCTTTACTTTTTTGTTCCTTTTCTACTTTAAAAAGTATATACTACATATTTAATTGTTAATCTGAAATGTAAAACTAAATTAGAGGAACACACATGCATGAAAATATGTATATTGTCTAAATTTTATCAGATATCAAAATAATTTAATAGCTAACGATGAGTCATTAAAACGTGACATTTTCAACATGTCGGCTTTTTGTTTTTTTGGTTACTGAACCGTTATTTTAAACCCTTGTTTATTGCCTAGTACTAGTTCTAGGATACCTTGACAATAATGACGTAAACATTATTTGTTAGCTTCTGCACTAGCAGACATATCTTTTTTTACTTTCGAATTCAACTAAATTTCTATGGCGTAGTAAGCAAATATTGCGTTACTATTAATACATTTTTTAATGTATGTTTCAGCCCAACAATACGCCAATAAATATGCCATGCCTGTCAACACGCAAAATAAAATCTGGACTTTTGGGTTGTAAACCCTTAAGCCTACTGCTGTTTACGAGCTACAAAGTTTTCTTTTTGTTCGCACTGCCTCTAATTCCGAATTATAAGATTATGTTTGTCTGATGTTTGTTCTGTCAAAAAATAATGACTTGTGTGGTGTAAACGCCACAAATAATGACTTATGTAAATTGTGTTTCGACGACTATTATATTTTTTGTTTCCTAGTCGACTTGATTATCTCTGGATTAAACAAAACACGTCATCGGCAATGAATATGCCGGACGCAGTATTTTTGGAATACAAAACTGCTCAAAAGAAGTAGAGGAACAAGTACATTTTCTTATATAATTTCTCTCAATGTTCAAAATGTGAAAATATTTTTATTTTTTTAGATAATGTTTCATTTCAGTTTCATCTGTATCCATTTTTTAATGTGTGATGAACGGTAAAATATCGAGAAATAAAATTTTTAGAAATGACCAATGTCACCGAAACTGATATCCCACATGAAATAATACTTTAAACAGTTTACATGCGTGTATTCAAGAAGTCTCTATTTTTTCCTCGTGAAGATGTTTATGCACAGTCTGGCGACGTGGCTCCGCGCTTCTACCCGCATGAGAATGAACCCATCGCCGACAGCACGGGCAAAAGGAATGTTTATAGATTTCGTACGTTACAAATCGTTTAACTTCAGCTGATTAACTTCGGACGTTAGTATTTCTAC
>NC_134831.1:139415680-139487587 GCF_004210375.1 Tachypleus tridentatus | reverse complement strand
AAGCTCTACAAGTTCACTAAGCTATAGGCCTAATTCACAAATAAAACTACATAGTTGCTTACTTAATTGATTTACTCATAAATCTTGTGGTACTTAATTAATAGAAGTAATATATAATGTAAGTCACACCTGTTTATTATTTGGAAAACAAAATATTGTTTTTGGATGTTTCGGTCACATTTGTTTTACTATTATCAAACAGAATAAAAACAGACGAATATGTTATATGCTAGCAATAAAAATTATTTTAAAATTGTTGGGACGTAGAAACTATAAAGCATTTGCGATGGAAGAAAAAATCTACATTTCTTTTCTCTGTTAAAACACTCAGAGTCAGGTGGATGTCAGATATAAAAGACTGTTTGGTGTAGGAAGTATTATTAATTTATTTTATGTTTGTAATTCATTGATGCCAAGGCTATGTAAATTTCTAGAAAGTCTAAGTGATAGACGTATAAATAACAGCGACCAAACAAGTGGTAACAGACAAAAATAAAGTTACACGAAAGAGAAGATCAGTCAAAGAAAAGAAAATGTAAAGTTAATCGTCGTAGGCGTTTAGTAATTGATATTTTAGAGTACGATTAACGATTTTGAAAGAGATAAAGATAATAAGTTGTTTCAACAATGTGTGTTCTAAAGTAACTGAGCCTGTCTCAGTAGATTATGACAAAAGGCAAGTGACTATTGAAAATACGAAAACAGACAATTATTGGAAGTATGGGATACAACCACTCTAACTCGACTTCAACGTGCGTGAACCATACACGAAAGCTACTGCGATAAAAATAGAAAGAAAAACAGACTTGTCAAGTGAATTCTAAAGCAATTGAATTGGCCTAAGTGGAATTTTGCCAATAAGAAGAGAACTGTATAGTGTTTAAGATACGCATATGATCTCCACAGTGTAAATAATTTTGTATATACGTTTAACTTGTTTTGGATATATAAATATATATATATATATATAATTTTAAAAACAAGTGGAGTGTGTGCTGTTCGTTTATTGTCGAGTTTATCTCAATCAAGTCACAGGCACCTAGTGCAGAAGAACCTTTAACCCAACACACCCATATAATATATTTGTTATTAAAAAGTAAGTTTCTGACGAATGAAATCCAGGAAAGAGTAGTACAGATCCCAAATGTTCTTTAGTTTTTAATCTGTTTCCGTCCCAACATTCCAGCAATTTTAGAATAAACTTGTTTGCTGCTAGTTTCTGGACTTTTTTTTTGTTTTTTTTACCATTAACATCATGGTTGGTCCTTTTTGTTAACTGATATGCATACTGAGCATTATCAAACAATCTGTATCATTGCGTATATTTTGGGCTGTAACTAACCTATCGTGGATCACCTGGGGCTCTAGGTTGAAAAGACACATCCTAGAGAACAGTAAAGTATTTTAGTGTACAAGTTGGATGTAGGCACATTGTGGTTTATGAGTTACAGCTGACAAAATGGAAGAAAAAAAAACGAGAACATGGGCATCGTTACTGCGCTGTCTGATATCACATTACAAAGATTTTCGAACAACATCTCAGTTCTGGTTTAATGTTTGATTTTAATGAAACAACACCAGTAAATACATATGCTTAAATAAACATATATTCAATATAAATATAAAACAATATACAAAATATTTTGTTAATAAATAGACATATAAAAATATGTACATATTTACATAAGGTTCATCTAGGCACAGCTGGAAGATTGAAGTTCCTGAACTTTCGTCTTGACTTAAAGAAAAACTTGTGTGTAACTATTTCCAGCGATTCTCTTACATTCATTCCACTGTTATTAACAAATTAAATTTATCTCATCCTATATGATACAATGTTTATAGTTAACAGCACGTTCTGCTGAACACAATAAATAAAATATTTGTTTTTTGTGGAATTTTGCACCAAGATACACGAAGGCTATCTGCACTAGCCGTCCCTAATTTAGCAGTGTAAGACTAGAGGGAAGGTAGTTAGCCATCACCCTCTCACCGCCAGCTTTTGGGCTACTCTTCTAATAACAATTATTTATTTTATGATTAATCGCACATTAAAAGGCCTCAACGGCTGAAAGGGCAAGATAGTTTTTTGCGAGGGGGATTCAAACTCACGACTTTTAGATTACGAGGCGAGCGCCCTAACCACCTGGCCATTCCGGGCCATTTTTGTTTGTACTACAGAATTGCATTCATTTGTACAACATTCATTTTACAAACTGTGTGACTTATATAGACATTATTTAAAAAAAAATGTTATATGTTATATATTTTGTTCAAATTAACACTTTTAACAACAGCGATATTAATAAGCCATTAAGGGGAATACAAAATAAATTATGGTTTCTCGCTTCTGACTCTTGAGGTGGTTAGTACGCTGATGTATATGTATATAAACCTGAATAAATAAGTCAAAAGGAAATGCCAATGTTCATCTATTTAGAAAAATACACTTCGTTTAATATTAAAATATCAGCATTATTACTCACATAGTCTATTGAGCACTGAGCCATATGTTATAGTTTTCCTATCTCCATCCTCACATCAATCCAGATGTTCATCGATGGCTTTACCAGAACATCATTAAAGTGTTAAGCTATAGCTGTGTACAATTATAATGTGGAATCTTCAGAACAAAATTTTTGTAATAATAACAATTGTAAGAGATGTGTAATTTATCACACTCTTTGAAATACACAATTGAAGAAATATTGTTAGAGCATTTTAGATAACATTAATAACTAATTTTACGCAAAATAAGGAACTTAACTGTAATCAGTTTTAAAACTGCACATTTAGCCAAAACAATTATTTATTTTATGGCTAAGCACAAAGTCACACAACGGGTTATCCATGCTCTTCTCACTGCGGATATAGAAACCCGATTTTTATCGTTAAAAACCTTTTGACCTATCGTATTGCCATCTGTGAGCAACAAATAACACTAACTAGTAATTTATAAAATTTATATAAATCAAAAGATAAGAACGGCAGAAATACTGTGACACAAGTGTTCCTAAACAATACCGACCTGAAGCTGATTAAATGAAAAGAATAAACAGTGAATTCTAGAGCAAAAAATCTTACAATAAGATTTAAAATAATTCTTCCGAATAATCGATGACTTAATTAGTGCCATATATAATTTATTTGCAGGAGTACAAATAAAAGATATTTAAGGGGAGCAGCGAATTAAGGTTCAGAATAAAAGAAGCCCAGAAATAAAAAATTCGATTTCGCTTTTACAGTGGTATTTATATACACCTTAAAAGTAGAAAGTGATAGTTACGAATTAACCTTTTCTGCTCTTCCAGTCAGTAATTAAGAAAAAAAATTCTATACGTATTTTCAAAGCTGTCTTTAATTTGTAATTGTCAAAAACCACCTGAAATGACATTCAATACCAATGACAAAGAGGATGTTTTTAATAAAAGACGTGGATCATACGGATGTCAGCAAATGAAACCCTTTATTCTAAGATGTGTAGAAAATGTCTATAAAAATCAACAAATGCTTTATTTAAAGGCGAAATACCGCGTTGTTTGACAGGTTTAATGAAGTGTTTTGCAGATGGGCTGGTATAAAAGCATGACGTTTAGTGTCATATTACTTTCAAATGCAGTTTTTGTATTATATTCATTTTTACTACTTACTAAAGTAACTTGTTAACACTTAAAACTGGTTTACAGTAAAAAACTGAATTTTTAACCTGTTATTTTCATTTTACTGTCAGTATTTTGGTATTGCTGTCTTGTAGCTACACAATGCTCCTTTTTGTGTAAATTATATTGCCTCAGGGTTCAAAACCTTCTCTAGACAATAAAAGACACGTTACGCTCTTTTCATATATTTATGAAAACTAATTTTTATTTAAATTATTCACTAAACTGATTTTTCACTGTAAAAATATAAACTGAAAACGGCAAAACTTCTTTATAAGTATACAAGCTACAATTTGATCATAATAGCTTTGTTAATGTATTCGGCCGTTATAGTATGTGACATTACAGCAGTCAAGTAAACAAGAACATAAAACTAATAGACCTATTGTTTGTGAGAAAAATCATGTGATATTTCTACTTTGTTCTCTTGTTTTTAAAAGAAACCTCTGTTATTGTTGATGTTTTTTAGCTTGTATGTTTGTACTATGCCTACTGAGGACCTTGAACATTCTTACATGCAGAGTGTACTGACACTATGATACTATTTGCTCTGATAATTCTCTAACTTCTAAATGACATTTTAACTATTTCGTGATTCTAAATGATTCAAGTTACATTGCTATTTAGCCTAATTCATAACCCTCCTTTATTATGGCATCAATGGATTGGTAATAACTCAACAAATCCACTCTTTCTCGTAAATCATTCACTTAAAATAATTGGACAAACCTTTAATAATCTTGCTAATGTATTTCTCTATTTCTTCAATCTCATTTTTCTAATTCTTCTACATATCTCCAATAATTTCATTAATTTTATTTTTAATTATTATTGAAATATCGTGTTTCTTTCTTTTAATTCTTGTGTTAAATTTTTGTCTTTTACATCTTGAGCTTCTTTTAGCTTACTGTTATTTTTTGCTCTCTCTTTAGTTTTGTTATTTCTTTGTCTTATTTTAGTTTAATTTTTTCTTTTAATTTTCTGTGTCTTTCTTCTCAATCTTTTAATTTTGTCACTTTCTTTTTATTCTTTCTAATGTTTCTTCATCTCAAGCAAATTGTCATTCCCGTTTTATGCTCGTGTCGTTGTCTTAAAGTTTAGTCAAAGTTCTAATTTACTTTCACAAAAATAACCTAACTTCTGACATCAGTATTATAGTGTGTTCTATCATTGAATAGGTTCTTTTGAATTATTTGTCAAAAGCATTGCGAAGATCAGTCCGCGTAATAATAGCGAATTAATTTCTTTAATAAAATTTTCTATATGCCACGTTCGCCAGTAGACTCAACTTCATAAACAATTTTAACAGTGATTCTGTAGCTGTTGTATGCCTGACTAATTTGAAAGACCTTGCTAAAATAATATACATTTAACTTACTTCCAAGAATTCCTTACAAACTGATCGATAACAAACGCATTGTTTGGCTCACTGTCTAGTTCGATAACTATCATCAAATTGATTATCCAAGTTTAATTCAGTCGGTCTAGCGTTTTTCTAATATTCACTAGTTTTCTGCTACTACAGGTGAACCATCATGACAAACTCCTTCTAGCGATGAATATTTTAACTGAAATATTTAAAATATACTGTACATCAGTACATTACGCCTAAAGTGTACTCTACTTGGAAATAAACTTTATTTTAAAAGTTCCAGCTTCTACTAAAATGTATAAATATTTTAGGTTTTTTTTTTTTGCATGGATTATTTTCACCAGTATTTTAAGTGAGCAATCATTACATATAATATATTTTAAATCCAATTAGATATCTATATATGCTGAGGTAGTAAAGTGCTGAATTATTTTAATATTCGTGAAAAGGTGAAACCGCCATGTACACTATAATCATTTTAGTGGTAAAAGGGTTAAAATAAAATACGCAGATGTATAAAAGATATGTATACATCATTATGTGGATGTAGCGTTTAGTAGTGTAGCACTAAAAAGAATAATTGAACATGGTCTAACTTGGAAAAGCAACATCTTGTTTGTTTTTCAATTTCGCGTAAAGCTACACGAGGGTTTTCTGCGCTAGTTGTCCCTAATTTAGCAGTGTGAGACTAGAGGAAAAACCCTAAAATATTTATGTATTTTAGTAGAAGCTGGAACTTTTAAAATAAAGTTTATTTCCAAATAGAATACACTTCAGGCGTCATCACCAACCTCCACCAACTCTTGAGTTACTCTTTTACCAACGAATAGTGGGATTGACCGTCATATTTTAACGCTCCCACGGTTGAAAGGGCGAGCATGTTTGGTGCGACGGGGATTCGAACCCGTGACTCTCGGATTATGAGTCGAGTACCTTAAGTACCTGGCCATGCAGGGCTCCAGCAGCATCTTTGCGGACTTACGATACTAACATACGAGGTTCGATTTCCTGCAAAGGATAAACCACGCAGCCAATGTGACCTTTCTCTACAACAAACGAGGAAACAATTGAACACATATTACATATTGTAAACAGTATAAAACTTGTGAAGTGTTATTTATAGTGAAACGTATTTGTTCCATTACATTACAAGTTCCTGGTATGAGTTTCCAGATCGTTTCCAAGATGGTGACCAAGAGGTTGTTGCTTGTGCTTCCTTGTTGTTTCACGTGTTTGACATTTGCGATCAAACACATTGAAATAGTGCTTGGATATTTATAAATTTTGATACACGAATAGAACTAACACTATCTTTTCCGAATCGATTCTCATCGGATATGTTGTCATAGTCTATGAATCTCAAATACTTCAAATGATCTTACAGGTTATTTGTGATTTTTATGTTTACGAAGTACCTCTTTAAGATTAACCTGTGTACTGTAAGGCTTATAAAATAATGAATTGGAAACTAAACATCCTAATAACATCCAATCAGTCTAATGGCAGACTGAAAATGTAAAGCAGTATTCATTTGAATAAATCATAAATTTTAGTTTGTAATATTTGTTGAAATTATTCTAACAAGCATTGCCTGTTTTAAAACATAAAGCTCAGGGTAAATCATAAAAAGAGCAAATATTAGATTGATGACTCTGTTTATTGTAAAGATAAATATTTAATGATAAAACTTTTTTCATTAGTAAAAGTGAACTGTGCAGTTATACTATTCTCTATCTCACGGTTTGGTGGTCCTGGAAATAATCATAAACTTAATTAAATGATTAGTCCAAATCTATTTTTTTGGATGAAGAATACACGCTTGAAATATAATATGTTTCTATAGAACACCGAAAATCGAGTGTAGTAATATCCACAGAATTGATTGACACGTTTAATCACAAAAGTCTTTATAAATGCGCATAAAATGCTCGCTAAAGTGACGAGAACGAAGATGATAACCAAACTATATTTCGTTTTGGAAGTCTGAAGAACATAACACAACAAATAGAAATTAGTTATATTTATTACATATATTGTGATTGGATAAATGCAAAACACCTTCACTTTCCGTATTCAATGAATGATATGTAGTGTATGGTAATTATTAAATAACAATATGTAACACAAATTTTACTTTTTTCTTGTTCCTGGGCAGAAAGTGTTATTTCTCAATTGCTTATACCTAAAATAAATGGAATTTTCAAGAACCTCTTAGAATTTTCCGAACTTTCCATAATAATATATATATACAGGGCATCACTACTCACCATTTCAGTTTAGTTCTCGCTGCCTAAGTGAACACATAGACCTATCTGATTTTATCAGAGATGGCATCTTCTCTGCGTCTTCAGACACATTCTGCTATGCATGTGGCCACTTTATCAAAACAAGGGGGCGAAAAAGCACTCAGTGACAGCATCTGCTAAAATGTGTGAAGCCTACAAGGTATATTTCAGTATATTTGTCGGGGATCAAGACAAACCCTCATTTTACTTGTGAACACTGCAGAAAACTCTAGAAGGTAAGATGGACAATTTTTTGCTTGCTTGAATGTTAAGATTTTATATTATACAAATTTTAGACTTTTAAAATTTAAATATCTTCTTTTTTTTTTAATTTCCAGTAGTATAAAAAAATCACATATAAAATATTTTGCATGAATCTCTTACATATTAGGCTTTACCAAGTTTCCCTGTTATTTTTGCCTTTGGGACAGAAGGGACACCGCAGCGCACTAAAACAGGAAGCACCGGCCACAACGGACCAAGTTCTCTGTGGGGAGGCACAATGTCAAGTGTGAACCACTAGTGGACCTCCAGAAGATTTTCTTCCCACCATTGCACATAAAATTGGGTCTTATGAAACAATTTGTCACAGGTCTTGATAAGAAGTCTGCAGCCTTCAAGTACCTTCGAGACTCCTTCCATAAGCTGTCTGAGGCAGAGGTCAAAGCTGGTGTCTTCGTTGGACCACAAATAAAGAAGATCCTGGAGTGCACAGGAAGGGAAAAGAAGCTTGGAGCAGCTTTGTCGCAGTGGTTCGGGGCTTCTTGGGCAATCACAAGGCCGAAATTCATGTGGAACTGGTTAAGACTCTGGTGAAGAACTACGGCAAAATGGGCTGCAGGATGTCCCTGAAAGTCCATATCCTTGACGCTCATCTTAATACATTCAAGGAGAACACGGGAACATATTCAGAGGAGCAGAGCGAGCGCTTCCACCAAGATATACTGGACTTTGAACGCCGCTACCAAAGAACGTATAACGAAAACATGACAAGAGACTACGTGAAAGTGATTTATATTACAGTCGCAAATCTCGGAAAACTACTCACTTCTAAACATTGTTGTTCATTTTTGTATAACTTTAGAGTAAATACATGTAAATCTTGATTCATGTGTTGTTTTATTCAGAGCTTATGTAAATGAAAATGTGCAAATTTGCCCCTTTTTATGTAGAAAACAGATTAATTTCTAAATTTCATTATCCAGGTCACAAAAGCAAAGTTTGGAGGGAATAATGACCATTTTCTGTACTTCTACAACATAAGCAATTAATAAATAACACATACTATTCAGGAACAAAATTTGTGTTACATAGTGCAATTGAACGACCTTGTTAATAAGTTACTTTTTGTATAATAAACGATCAAACTGAGCTTATCATAAATAGTATTTTCTGTATATTCTTAGCACAAAATTAATTAAATACACGACCTCACGACCAATATGATTCTCCGCTTGGAATTCTACAGATACATATTTCGTTATAATTTAAGATGAAACTGCAGATTTCGTAAGATACTGATATTATGATCATCTGATTGTATAATACGGCTGTTATTTTACCCGCGACCATCGGATCATGAGTCGAACGCCCTAACTACTTGAGTAAAATAATAATAATACTAGAATTACACCGAGCAACTGCTTTCATGTAACATTGTAATAGGTACGTTATTTATTACAGCCCGGCATGGCTAGGTGGTTAAGGCACTTGACTGTAATCGGAAGGTCATGGGTTCGAATTCCCGTCACTCTAAACATGTTCGCCCTTTCAACCGTAGGGGCATTATAATGTGAAGGCCAATCCTACTATTCGTTGGTAAAAGAGTACTCCAAGAGGTGATGGTGGGTGATGATGACTAGCTGCCATTCCTCTTGTCTTACACTGATAAATTAGGGACGGCTAGCGTAGATAGCCCTCGTGTAGCTTTGCGCAAAATTCAAAACAAACGTTATTTATTTTAACATAATAAACAAGTCAAACATAAACTATTTGAATATTAAGAATATTTAACGTTTTTAATTTTGTTGAAATTAAAAAAACAGGCATAATTTTAATTTACTGTTACAACTTTTCTCAAATGACATTCTAAATCATAGGTTTTGTAAAGAATGGAATTGATCGTCATGGTCTTCTCAAATGACATTCTAAAACTTAGGTTTTGTAAAGAATGGAATTGATCGTCATGGTCTTCTCAAATGACATTCTAAATCATAGGTTTTGTAAAGAATGGAATTGATCGTCATGGTCTTCTCAAATGACATTCTAAAACTTAGGTTTTGTGAAGAATGGGATTGATCGTCATGGTCTTCTCAAATGACATTCTAAAACATAGGTTTTGTAAAGAATGGGAATGCTCGTCATGGTCTTCTCAAATGACATTCTAAATCATAGGTTTTGTAAAGAATGGAATTGATCGTCATGGTCTTCTCAAATGACATTCTAAAACTTAGGTTTTGTGAAGAATGGAATTGATCGTCATGGTCTTCGCAAATGACATTCTAAATCATAGGTTTTGTAAAGAATGGGATTGATCGTCATGGTCGAAAGAGAGAGCATGTTTAGTGGGATGGGGATTTGGACACGTTTCCTTTAGAGTGGAAGTCAAACGCCTTATACCCGTGGCCTTTTACCTTTATATTCTTTCAGTGTCACTATACCTGGATTAATCTTTGCATTAATTAATTCTGATTTGCATAGTGTTGATTGGAATGATATTAAACGGATTAAATATGTTAATAAGAAATATGAGCTAAACGTAATGGACTCATTCGGAAGAGATGCGGGTGCAGAAGCTGTATAAATTCATTTTTGGGAATCCATTTTTTAAATGATAGACGGAAGGTGGCAGCACTATGTATGGCAAATGATTGGTCAATATATTTGTATCAGCAAGATATTGTTTGTTGATTTGCTGTTGATTTGTATTTAAATACAAAGTTACATAATAGGCACTCTGTGCTCTGCCCACGACAGCTATTAAAACCCCGTCTATAGCTTTGTAAATCTGCAGACTTGTTGTCGTGAATTGGGAGACTAGGAAGATATAAATTTTTTTCTTTCTTTCTGATGGCAGTGGACCTGAGATTCACCAAAACATGTAAAGTACTGGTAAAGCCTTCAAGAGTTTATATTATACCATGTGACTTAAACGTTGTTGTAAGAGACATGTTTCTATTGATTATTTCCTACTTGAATAGCCAACGTTTCATCGCTTTCCCCGATTCATTCAGTGGTCAGCTTGAAGGCTTATAACGCAAAATATATGATTTCAATATTCGTGCTTGGCACAGCACAGATAATCTGTTGTGTAGCTTTATTCTTCACAATAAACAAACCAATATCATCCAATCACAGTGAAGATATCATAAAATACATTTCCACTAATAACATGATAGAAGCACTGTATTCTGTATTATAGGATAAACTTACTATTGCAGTTTGCTGCAATAAGTTGATAAGACTGACTTCTTCCTCTATTACGATAGTTTAGAAAGTTGGAATTTAATTTTCAACAACTGTTTCGTGTATTATAAGTATTTTATGTCAAATTTAGTGTTACGATATATATATATGTATTAGCCGATTACCCGTGACACCAGTGCTCATTTGAGGTGCCAGTACTTGGTAGGGATGATAGTGCACGGTGGATATGAGCAAGTTGCAGCCTTCTATAGTAATCTCTGTTGATATTTTGTCTTGTCTAAAGATAAAAACACGCCAAATTCTCCGTAAACGTCAAATCTGTGTGTGACCTTCTTACCTTCGTTTTTCTCCATTACGCGCAGCAAATTCAGCTGTACAATTTTTTTTCTGTACATTCGAATGGAGAAAAATAGAGTTCTCCGTGATGGAAATCGTGACCATTCTTGCAAATCTACATGCACACAGGATACAAATTTCGCGAAGTTGGGGGTTGCACATCGCGTAATAAAAAAGTCTTTCCTATCTAATAATCACTTTCATTATTGTATGGTGTATATCTCGTGCGTTAAAGTTTTGAATATACCATGAATATTAAGTGAAGTAATATATACATATATATATATGATAATATTTCAATTTTGTTTCTTTCATATAAATTCATCACACTTTCCAAAGATAATTCAAAGTTCATGACGGACGATACCTTTGGCAGTAGTACACAAAAGAAAAGTTGCAGACGCTGATGACAAAGATAGTCACCAATCACGGAAATCCAATTAAGGAAACGGAGTTGAATGCTTATACCCACAACGTCTCAACTTCTACTGTCTCTCACTGTCTGCAGCTAGTTGTTGGAAGGCAGTTATTCCTAAATAGATGTATTGATGTCAGAAGTAGAAATCAAATGAAGCCAACTCAAAAATACTTCTTCTAAACACAACCTACATCCTCCGTCCTTAAAAGTTCTAAAAAATTTCCAAAGTAGAATAATAACCATCATATAAATTATAAAACAAACTACTTCCAACCATCACTGCATGTATAAAGTGTTTACCCATCACAGAATAAGTTTCTCGCACGTATTCTGTTGGTATGAGATTTCCAAACATTAGATTGAGAAATCTGTTTCATGGCATGCATGCATTCAGTCGTAAAGTTGGTCCGACATGGTTAAGCTTGCTCAAATTTCTTCAAATAAACGGTCCCGGCATGGCCAGATGGTTAAGGCACTCGGCTCGTAATCCGAGGGTTGCGGATTCGAATCTCTGTCACACCAAACATGCTCGCCCTTTCAAACGTGGGGACGTTATAATGTTACGATCAATCCCACTATTCGTTGACAAAAGAGTAGCCCAAGAGTTAGCGGTGGGTGGTGATGACTAGTTGCCTTTCCTTTAGTTTTACACTAGAAAATTAGGGACGGCTAGCTCAGATAGCCCTCGTGTAGCTTTGTGCGAAATTCAAAACAAATCAAATAAACGTTAGGAGCTACTTTTTTTATCAACATTATGCCTAAACATAGTTTTTCAGCATATCTAACTCTACATTTTAATGGTGAAGTAAAGCAAAATGACTTTTTTTAATGTCATCGTGATAGCACTGAAGTGAGATTGAAGGCTTATAACGCTAAAAATTGGGAGCCTGTAAGTCTGTACAATGGTTTATATACACTGTGACGAAGATACAATGCAAGTAAAGTGACATATAATATTTTAGTTTCCTGCACTGCTCACCTTCAGTTAGTAGCCAACTATTTGTAACCCCTTGATTGTTAGCTATATTTCATAATCTTAATTAGCCTATTCAGCGCTGGGGTAGTGGAAATTCTACCGATTTATAACTCTAAAATCAGTGGCTCGATTCTCCTCTGTGGACAGTGCAGATAGCCCGATGTGTTTTGTTATAAGAAAAAAAACAAAATATCCTCAGTTAGTAATGTTATGAATTTCATTCACATGTTTTCTTTAGAGATGTTACCCGTTTATGTTACATGTTTGATCAAACCATTTTACTCTTTGAAGTCCAACGGTGGATGAGCGGTAGGCTTATAGACAACGTAAAAATCCGGGGTTCGGTTATTTCTCAGATGAAAGGATGTAGATAACCCACTGTACAGGTTTGTACTAAGAAAACGACAACGACACTTGAAGTGTTTCATCTTTACACATAAGCAATTAATTTTCAACTCGAGACACCAAAAATGACCATAAGTACTGTGTATCTTTGAAATTTACGTGTCTACCCTTTGTCTAGTCGTTTTTGAAGTTTTTTGAGAAACAAACGCATGACACAAAACGTTAAATTTTACTTTGTAAGTGTGATGCTGCAAAACATTTAAGTTAATTTTCCTTTTTTTTAAATCGGGACATCCTTTGTATACTCTTACAATGGTATTCTGTTTTTCTTTGTCCTAAGCATTCGCGCGCATTTTGCTATATAAATGCGCACTTTATTAAAAAGGTCTGATGTAAATATACTTTAGCAGACATCTTTGTACAACAACATATTAAAAGCTTGCCGAAGGTCTTAAAAAGGTCTAACGTTAGATCGTAGAATAACGTTATAAGTTTATTCATTGATTATATTATGTATGGTAAAATTTTGCCCTAACTAAACTACAGCAAAAAACGTAGACAAGTTATAATGTTAGTTTATATCCTTATCGAAAAATAGGCCATACTTAATAAAAGTGTAACTAATGTTAGGCTTAATACAAGAGAAATCACAGATTTTGATGCTATTCTTGAAATATTGTATTTAAATAAATACTGTTGAACTAAAAATACTAATCTGACTGTAGATGTTACACGGATCTCTGCTAGTACATGTACATTCTTCCAAGTTTTGGTTCAGTGTGATATAAAAAGGAATTTTCTCCCACATGGTGGCCAAAAAACGTTTGGTTACGGAGGTCTTTAAAAAGAAAGTTTATATATAGAATTTACTTTCGCCTGAACGTCGACTAACTCCTCGTTCGTATAGTGTTTCAAGATGCCACATACTAAGCATTCAAACATGTGATATTTACGTTTTTCTAATACCTAGTGTTTGCAAAGGTAAGTGATTATTAATTTGTAGTTGATTATCTGTGAAGTTAGTGGGAAAGAGCAATGTTGCGCACCTTATTTTAAACAACCAGTTATTTGTTCTTACCAACTTTTATGTAAGGCTTGCAACCTATCCTGAAAGCCCTGAAAACTTTTTTATTCTCATATGGGGTCGAAACTGCAAAATTATCCAAACCCTAAAAGTAGATTTTTTGAGTGACTATTTACATTTGATCACAAGGAACCCACTTTTTAGAAACTAAACTTTGGAGATGGCTTGAATGGGCAGTGAAAGAAAGTTTACTACAAATGCACAACGTTTTGACGAGCTTATGTTGTTATGCCAAAATTAAGATGGCGGCAGGTATCCTTAGTAACTTTGCCAGAAGTACAAAAAATACAGAAGTTGAAGCTTTACCATAAAATTTAAATATTTAAATGTTAAATTAGTTTATGTCGTTTAGACATAAACTGACTAAAAGATTGAACATTTGTGATAAAGTTTCCTTCTCTATCCATTCAAGTTGATTCCATATCATTTACATGGTCGTGGCAGTTTTCATATTAATCCGTGTAGTCAATCTTTAGAGCTTCAAATATCCTATTCATTCCTCAATTAAAAAGGGACCCATCCGTATGAACATTTAGCGAATACAATTCTTGGAATTTATTTTGGATGTTTATTTTACATACCTCTCTCAGTTTTCATATAAATCTCCAAAATTCTTTGACTCCAATATGTGGAATCCATATCGAAATAATTTCATATTCAAATCATTGTTTTCATTGATATCGTTAATAGAAAAAATCGATTCACTGGAACCCGAGAGCTTCCTTTAAAAACACTAATTTTCCATTGTTGAGGCTTTCCTTACATTTCTTTCAAAATTGTATTCGTCTTTTATACTTAATGGGGGTTGAGAATCTTTTTTTTTTCTTATAGCAAAGCCACATCGGGCTATTTGCTGTGCTCACAGAGGGGAATCGAACCCCTGATTTTAGCGTTGTAAATCCGTAGACTTGGATACAAGATAATAGATACAATTGAGAATTACTACATATATGGTACTAAGTAAGGTATGAATCTATATATGTATATGCAGTAAATAGTCACACTGCTGGTTTTTGACTTTTTTCTGAATCAATGCAATAAATGTTCGCAGAGGTGGTATGAAGTTTGATCTAACAGAAAAAGCCTAAATTGATATCCAAATCTGTCTGGTACAAACTCTGCACATACATTTCAGAATCTGCAACAATAGGAAATTCTCTTACAGGTGTGTTTCAATATTCACATTCTACAGGGTCTCTAAACTTAACATTGTTATAGTAGAATGTTTAAGCAGATTCCAAAATCTGCTTTAAATTTGGAATTTACACTACTCTTTTGAATAACTTACCTTAAGAGAAAATGAGATGCTTGCATTTGTGTTGAAGCTTTGCTTTGTAGTTGGAGAATAGTGATCGAATCCTTGCGATACAGCAAAAAATACCCCGAACTTTAAGCTCTCTTATCTTGGTTAGTGGGTGGTAGAGTTCTGTTGACAGGCTGTCTATCGTTTGGTCAATAGTGAAAATTAAAGGTGGAGGCAGATATTTTTAGCAGCTTTGCGATAAGTACAAACTTTATAGAAGTTGAAGCTTTGACAGAAAGTTTAAATATTTATGTTTTAATTTTGTTTTGGAATTTCGCACAAAGCTACTCGAGGGCTATCTGTGCTAGCCGTCCCTAATTTAGCAGTGTAAGACTAGAGGGAAGGCAGCTAGTCATCACCACCCACCGCCAACTCTTGGGCTACTCTTTTGTCAACGAAAAGTGGGATTGACCGTAACATTATAACGCCCCCACGGCTGGGAGGGCAAGCATGTTTGGCGCGACTCGGGAGCGAACCCGTGACCCTCAGATTACGAGTAGCACGCCTTAACGCGCTAGGCCATGCGAGGCCCTTTTATGTTTTAAATTAGTTTCATTAATTTTTTTTATATTTAGACCGAATTTGTGTTATTAAGAAGTTTCCTTATAGACGTTCAAATATGTCTTAACATCAAATATTTATGTCAGTCTCTTAACTTACTAGCAAGCACTAAATTTGTTTTTATTTAATTATTTTTTTTTGGAATTTTTTTCGGTAATATTTCAAAACACATTTATACAATTATACTGAGCTGTAAGTAGTACTATTAAAAGTCTAAGACATTCAGAGTTTGAGGCTAGTTAAAAACAGTCTTTCCTGATATCGGTTTCTCAACAGTAAAATTCTGTAAAACCTTTGTAAAATAATTTATTACAAATTCTTTATAAAATTATACTTATGTGGATACTTGGCTAACGACTGCTTTTTGTACTTAAGCACAATTGACTATCTGTACTATACCTGCCACAGGTAGCGAAACCCGGTTTTTAACGTTTAAGTGCACAAACTTACTGCTGTATCACTGGGGCTTGTTAGTCAGGTAATATTCATAAAATAATGTAAAACAAACAGGACTGTTCACACTTCACTTGGCCCGCCATGACCAGGTGGGTAAGACGCTCGACTTATAATCTGAAGGTCGCGGGTTCGAATCCTCCTCACACCAAAGATGGTCGTCCTTTCACCCGTGGGGTGTTATAATATTACGGTGAATCCAACTATTCGTTGGTAAAAAAGTATCCCACTAGTGGTTAGCGGGTGGAGATGACTATCTCCCTTACCTCTAGTCTTGCACTGCTAAATTAAGGGGATGGCTAGCACAGATAGCGCTCGTGTAGCTTTGTGCGAAATTCAAAAACAAACAAACAAACAAAACTTTTCTGTGTTATGGTTTTTTTAACTCCTCGTGGTTGTGGCGAGTCTTTATTTTCAAATTTGTATTAAATAGAAATATGGGAATATTTTTGTAAAAAGCTATTTTTCAGGAAAAGCATTCATGTTCTTACATAAGGACTATTTTTCTGCACACAGTTAATAGCATATTTTAATTTTTGATTGATTTATATTTTATTGCATAATTTTATTTATTTTGTTGGTGTTAAACAGCGATAACGTATTTCTCCAAACTGGCGAATCATGAAGATCTCTTATCCTGTAGTTAAACTAGTCTGTAACTTGTGCTTACCACCAAAACAAACAAACAAACTAACAAACACACACAAAATGACATCTTAAACCAAGACTTTTCAGCTATTTTTTAGAGAGGTCGGATTGGAAACTAGTTAGGAAAAGCGTAGGCCCGGCATTGCCAGGTGGTTAAGGCACTCGACTCGTACTTGGAGGGTTTCGGGTTCGAATTCCCATCACACCAAACATGTTCGTCCTTTTAGCCGTGGGGGCGTTATAATGTAATGATCAATCCCATTATTCGTTGGTACAAGAGTAGCCCAAGAGTTGGCGGTGGGTGACAATAACTAGCTGCCTTCCCTCTAACCTTATACTGCTAAATTAGGGACGGGTAGTGCAGATAGCGGTCGTGTAGCTTTGCGCGAAATTAAAAAAAAACAAAGAGTTTGTTTGTTTGTTTTCGAAATTCGCACAAAGTTACTCGAGGGCTATCTGTGCTAGCCGTCCCTAATTTAGTAATGTAAGACTAGAGGGAAGGCAGCTAGTCATCACCACCCACAGCCAACTCTTGGGCTACTCTTTTACCAACGAAAAGTGGGATTGACCGTCACATTATAACGCCCCCACGGCTGGGAGGACGAGCATGTTTAGCGCAACTCGGATGCGAACCCGCGACCCTCAGATTACGAGCGCATCCCTTATCGCGCTCGGCAATGCCAGGCCAAAAACAAAGAGTATAGTGTACAAAGTGAAATGTTCCGTGGAAGGAAAGGTGTCTGCGTAGAAACAACTCGTACAGTGCCGACGAAGCAGCTATATTGGTTTTTACACGTGACAGTGTGTATTGTACGCACACAGACATAGACTCAGGTCAAGGTCTGTACTTGGAGAACATCCACTATGCTTTAAAATCGATACGTATAAGTAAAGTTTTTATCGTACTGGGAAAACACTCCTGTAGCTTTTCTTCAAAGATATCATTTTCCTAAAACTATTATTCATACACTCGTATATTTGTATGCAGCGAAAAAAAGATATAACAAGAGACAAGAAGTTTTATTGACGTGAATCGATACCTTCAGGACTTAAAACTTTGAGGGTTGCTTCGCAGAAATGGGATCGAAAACCAACAAGAAGAAAACAACAACTTGTAAATGTAGTAAAAGATTCTGTGGAAACTTACTGAAAACACAACAACATAACTGAATGAATTTGCATTCTGAAAAGTTATGTATCAGAATTGTTAAATCGTTTCTGGGAAACAAATAATTTAAATAATTCAGCTATGACAGTTCACGTTCTTATGATTAAATAATTCAGCTATGACAGTTCACGTTCTTATGATTAAATAATTCAGCTATGACAGTTCACGTTCTTATGATTAAATAATTCAGCTATGACAGTTCACGTTCTTATGATTAAATAATTCAGCTATGACAGTTCACGTTCTTATGATTAAATAATTCAGCTATGACAGTTCACGTTCTTATGATTAAATAATTCAGCTATGACAGTTCACGTTCTTATGATTAAATAATTCAGCTATGACAGTTCACGTTCTTATGATTAAATAATTCAGCTATGACAGTTCACGTTCTTATGATTAAATAATTCAACCCCTTTCTTTTGCCCGAAACCTTTTTCATCAAATTTGTATTATTCTTGATGACGAGAAACCTGCTTGAAATAAAATTGTATCTCAGAACAGCTGGTATGGGTCGCTTTTAATTAATGATGAGCAGAGAACAAAGTTTCGACCTCCTTAGGCCATCTTAAGGATGATGATGATCTGAAGATGACCTAGAAGATGATTTGGGAAGGTCGAAACGTTGTTCTCTGGTAATCAATAAAAGTGTTAATACCCTCACTAGCCTTTCTGAGATACAAACTTGTGTCATTTTCATTAATCCAATAAGTCTTAACCACAAATTGCTAAAAGAAATTGTTTGAGGTATGAAAAGCTACTTTAACTTTAGGCTATTTCAAAATAGAAACATGTTCATCATTTCGACTTCTAAAGGTCTGCAAAAGAGGTTTAAGTATTTAAATATGTTTCTTATGTCATAGGTTGTTGTTTTTAGTATTTTTTCCATTTATTCAATAACCATATACTTGTATACAACAAAAAAAAAACAGATCTTAGAGAGAGAAAAGAAACACCTGTTTAATGGTGTGTCATTCTTTTCCGGATGTTTAATGGACTAGATCCTCAGATAACTGTTTAACGTGTTATAATATGTTATACGACGCAATTTAAAATATGTAGTATGTATCAAAGATGAAACATATAACATATTATTTTCAAGGTTCGAACGTTTCGGATTAACTTATTACATCTTCAGCGAATCTGAAAATTGCGTTACAAGAATGATAATTTTTAAACTTACATTACAATAATCTTCAGGTTTTGACTTCTGTATTAAAGAAAGTCTCATCATAGCGAAAGACTGCCTAGCCTTTAACGATATACAAAGTTTTCTTCATATTTAAAATGTTCACACTGTAATGTATATATAAACATCGTTTTATCCCTTCAGCTGTTGTGTAATGTATATATAAACACCGTTTTATCCCTTCAGCTGTTGTGTAATGTATATATAAACATCGTTTTATCCGTTCAGCTGTTGTGTAATGTATATATAAACATCGTTTTATCCCTTCAGCTGTTGTGTAATGTATATATAAACATTGCTTTATCCGTTCATATATTGCTTTTCTTAATAACTAAGTAAATTAATTATTGTATTATAATTTTAATAATAATCATCTTTGTAACATGATTTTCAGATTTCACTGATGATTGAATAAGTTTTTCCGAACGTTCGAACTTTGTAAAGAAAATGTTTTATGTTTTAGCAACCGTATTCATTTTCATTATTAAACTTCAGTTTCACCATCATGAATTTGTTGCTAATGTAATCCGTATAATTAAAATAAAATAATTTATGTTCTTTATTAGTTGTCGGGCAACATGGGGACGAATTATAACTTCAGTGACTTTCAAAAATTATGGGAGCCAGTTAATAGGAACTTTGATGACTCAAACTGCACAACTTTGTAAGAGGGAAAATATTAAATATTATTAAAGCATGGCAATTATTCCACACGATTCATCACGTAAATGGAACATAGGTTGAAAAATAACTAAGAATTAACGTGCTGTGTGTGTCAAGTTGTCTTTCCGAGAAACGAAGCTTAACTGCCAGCATGCCTTGCCTTTTAGAAAATAACAGAATTAAAGCGTTTCCAAAAGGAAAAAGTTGAACTATACGTTGCTAAGCTACTTCTATTGATTTTTGTTTTCATTTTTATTCAACTACTGTATGTGGGCTTTTTAGGAGCTCATAGATTTGTTCTGGATTCACTGAATAATTTCCTTTATGACCTTGTATTCTTAAAAGAAAAAGAAAAGAAAAGAAAACTGAATACATTAATTATGTATAGATTAAAATACAGCTACAAAAGTATATATTATGGTGGTTATTTAAAAACGAACCAAGATAACTGGACCTCTGAATTTAACAAATGTGTATAAATACACGCAATAATGGTCAAGAAAAAATAAACATTGTGATGAAAATACGCAGCCAGAGAAAGTTGAGTGAAATAAGGTGCAACAGCTTTTAACGGTTAATATTGATCCATAAGTCTAACCAAGCACAACGTTCCTGGTAATATTATCGCAGAAACATGTTAGGGCTTATTTGTGTACTTTACGGGGACATCTTTAATTTACAGATTGTGTTAAATAAATTATCACATTACATTATTCAGAATTAATCGAATTATATATCCCAGAATATCTAAAACTTATGGACAGCTTAGTTTGTTTCTTTGTTGTTAAGCACAATGGGCTATTTTTGCTTTGCCAGCCAGGGGTGTCAAAACCCTGTTTCTTGCGTTGTAAGTGTGCAGACGCACTGCTGTGTTACTGGGGGTAGCTAGTGTAAAAAATAAATCTCTCGTAGATTTGATACTATTTAAAACTATTCTCGTTTACATTAAGTTTTCTATCTGCACTTACATTTGCTAAATTCACTTAACTGAGCAATTAGGCAAAGTAGAAAACAAATATAATTATTAATTTTTCTGATCAAAATTAAATTAACTATATAAGTTAAAAGTAATATTAAAATGTAACTTAGTTACCTATAAGTTAATGAAGATAGTTGTTATAAATAAATAATTGAGAAAGATAAACCTTATTCTAAATAGAAGGCCTTGAATCACTCCTGCTGTCCACGATAGTTTCGTCCACAATTCCAATAATATCTTCTGATGGTCTGTAAGCTCCGGAAGTTAGAGTTAGGACTAAATCCTAAAACTAAGTTAGCAGTGCTAATTTTTTTTGTAAATGCAATATTAATTTTGTTAGTATTTTGAAAATAATTGAAACAAGTTGGTGAGAGTGTTTTCATGAAGGTGACTTTAAAGTAAGCTAGAATATATATTAGTTATAAAAATTAGAGTAGCTTTATATGAATGTCTAGCGATTCCCAATACACGTAAATTGGATATCCGTTTTAGCGTACATGCATCTGCAGTATTATATGAACAACTTCATGAGTTAGTGGACATTTCAAAAAGCAACAAAATTCCACAGTTCTGAGAATTGTGTCTGTAAGCTGTTTGTTGAATACTTAAATAGCAGGACACCAGTGTACAATTATCCATAACAATAACGAATGACTTATAATTATTGATCTCCCGAAACAGACCTTTTAACTTCAATTTGCTTAACAACAAAAATAAATAACTTCCAGCTTGCGTTATTGTACGATGAATAGAGTTGGTTAGGTGAAAACAAGCGTCAATACTTTCAACATGGCAACAAAATATTGGTTTACTAAATTATAAAATATTATAACAATAAGACATTGGTTGATTAAGTTTTAAAATTTCAAAGCAGCAAAGTATTAATTTAATAAAGTGTAAACTATCGCAAATAAAGTTAATCAAAGTAATCTAACACACAGTATCGCAGGTCTTAGTGTCAATAGCAGTAGCGTTTACAAGCAGGTTACTAGACATTTAAATCACATTTCTCATTCACATAGAGCTGGTCTTGTCTGTTTGTTTTTCAAGCTCACGCAAAGCTACACGAAAGCCACCTGTGCTGTCTACAATTTAACAGTGTAATACTAGAGGGAAGGCAGCTAGTCATCACCGCCCACCGCTAACTTTTAAATTAGTCTTTTAGCAACGAATAATGAGATTGACCGTTACGTTATGACGTCCCACGACTGAAAGGGCGAACAAGCTTGGTGGGACTGGGACTCGAAACCGCGACCCTCAGACTGCGAGTGAAGTGCCCTAACTACCATGCCGCGCCATAGGTCTAGTCTGGTGGTTGGCATGTTAACAGTGTGAATCTAAAGGTTCATGGATCACGCCTCATTTTTGTATTAAAAACTCGTTTTACACTTTGAGGCTGTAAATGCGGCTATAAGAGTGTCCGCCAAAGCACATTTTTTAGAAGCACAATAAAGGCTTAACTCTGAGTGGAGTAATAATTCGGATCCACAATCTCCACTTAATCTGTGATATTGCTACGGTTGTCACAAATGTTGGAATGTTGTCATTCTTAGCTCAATATTTGTTATTGAAACTCGAACTAACAGCAACGTTTTTTGTTTTTTTTGTTCAGCCTACCAACTTTTACATTATATTTTTACCGAGACTGCCATTTTTATATAAATTTAATTAATTTTTTATACAGCTAAATATTTTATTCTCACTAGGTTGTTTTAGTACAGATTCGGTCAATCAAGAGTAGCCCACAAGGTGGCAGTGGGTACTGTCGACCAGTTGCCTTCCCTGTAGTTTATCAGACAGTTATGTGCTGATCGTTCTTCCGTATGAAACTATCACACATAAAATATTATGTCGATATACAGTATGTAATTCACCAAAAAATCCCATTGCGGTAAAATTTATCATTTTAGTCGCAGGTTGATTAGTGACCAAATAATGCTTAAAATAATGTATAACTACATATTTAACAAGTTTAAGAGGCATTCTTTGAAAGGAATCTTCTTTGTTTCTTGTACTATGAATTTTAGCCCCTACGACATACATAAAACATAGTCAGGTGTGTCTTATGGAATAATTTATAAACTGCTCAAAAAATTAGAGGAACAAGTACGTTTTCTTCAGTGATGTCGAGAAAACCCACTTTTGGATTAAAATATAAATGTAAAAACGGCTCGTTTGGGTTGAGAAATTTTTTTTACGTAGAGGAGCGAACAACGTTTCGGCATATATAAGTTCGTTTTCTTATATAATTTTTCTCAGTGTTTCAAATGTGATAATATTTTTATTTTTTTTAGGTAATTTGCCTCATTTCAGTTCCATCTGTATCCATTTCTTAATGTATGATGAACGGTAAAACATGGAGAAATAAAAATTTAAAATGACCAGTATCACCAAAACTGATATTCCATACTTTAAACAGTTTACATGGGTTTATTCAAGAAATGTTTGATTTATCACACTTCGAATCAGCCTTTTGATGTTATCTTGGGGTATGGTAGCCCACTCATCTACCAGGGCTTGTCGGAGTTCATGTACATTCTGAGGAGGGTGCTGGCGTTCACTAACACGCCTTGACAACATATCCCAACATCGGATTTAAATCTGGAGATCTGGCAGGCCACTCAAAGTCTCTATTCCTTCCTCGTCAAGGATCTCCATACACAGCCAAGCCATGTGGGCTCGCGCGTTAACCTGCATGAGAATGAACTCATCACCGACAGCACAGGCAAAAAGGTTTCATAATGGGTTCCAGAAATTCGTCTCTATTTCGTCGTGCATTTAGGGCACCCTGTTGAGTATGATTAAGTACATGCGGCCACTTAAGCATGTGCCTGCCCAGACCATTACAGAACCTTCACCATAAGTATCGGCTTGCACAATGTTACAAGCGTAAAACTGCTCTCCTTAGCGTCTCCACACTCTCGCACGTCCATCATCACGAGCCACAGTGAATCTGCTCTTGTCTGTCTACAGCACGGTGGCCCATTGACGAAGCTTCCAGTACGGGTGTTGAAAAGCAAGTTCTAACCTGGCTGCACGGTGTTGCGCTGTCAGAATAACGCCTCTTGTAGGCCGCCTGGTCCAATGAAGTTCTTCGTGCAGACTTTTTCAAACTGTTTGGGTCGACTTACGGGTTCCAGTGGAATGCTAAAAGTCATTTTGCAGTGATCAAGCCGTAGCTAACCTATCCCACAGAGCGGTAGTCACGATGTAGCGGTCCTCTCTGGCTGTTGTACAGCGATGATGGCAATGACCTGGTCTCCTGCCATAAGAGTTTGTCTCCTAGTAGTGTCGCCAAAGTCGATTGATGACGTGTGGGTGACACACTGACGCGCTGTGCCACCTTTCTTTGGGTCTGGTCATCCTCCAGCATCTGCACCGCCTTCTCCACTTCATTCTCTGTCAGATGGCGCCTGACTGCTTGGGTATATAATATGAAGGTACACACTGACAAAACGAGCCGCGAAAAATTCATGTTGGTGTTTGTTTCGAAAATTAATGAGGAATGCATAGTTTCACGCAACAGCCTTATATAGGGTACCTTGAGTTGTATTCTCCTTGAGTGAGGTGAGTTTCGTTTGAGTTGCTTCAAACTTCACTCGCATTCTTAAACAATACACTTGTAGACGAATGGATATGCTTTTCATACATAATTTAGTTATGACAAAAATATACTGAAACATGTACTTCATTCTTTTTGAGCAGTATATGCTTGAAGACATTTAGCTAAGAATTAATTCTATTTCAATAAGAACTAGTTATTCTGTTGATACCATTTGTTACTCGGAAAGAAATATAAGCCCATGTATTCAGCTAATAAAATATATTTCATGTAGACGGTTTTAATATTTGCTTATATTTGCTAAGTGCAGTGTTATAGAAATCGTGTGTTCAAAACTGAAAAAAAACAACAGTGATTTATTTATTAATTAATCTCGTTTTTGAAGATTGTCAGATACTGTATTACGGAGAAGTAACTAGATTTTTGGCTGAGTCTTTAGAGAAACGATAGGAACAAGACACAGGCTGTAGCCAATCAAATTCGAGCTCAAGTTAAATTAAACATTTGAAAATACGTGTCTGTGCGTATGGCAACTAGATAAAAAAAAGAGAGTTAGATTTATTCGTGGGCTTTCATAAAAGTACTTCTAGCTCTATTAGACTGCAGTTAAAAGTTGTGTTACACATAATCTATGTATTTGAAGAAAATAGTATCTTACGAAAAGAATCTATAAAGAAATTCTCAATAAAGTTTTAGCCGCTAAATATGGCAACCTATATTTTCAAAAGCAGTCTCTGTGGCATCTCACAAAACCCTAGTAAATCTGGCAAATAAAGGATTGGTTTGGTTTGTTTTGAACTTCGAGCAAAACTAAACGAGGGTTATCTGCGCTAGCCGTCTCTAATTTTAGAGTGTCAGACAAGAGGAAAAGCAGTTAGTCATCGCCACACGCAGCCAACTATTGGGCTACTATTTTACCAATGAATAGTAAGAATGACCGCACATTATAACGCCGACACGGCTGAAAGGGTTAGCATTTTTGGTGTGACGGGGATTCGAACCCTCGCCCCTCAGATTACGAATCGAGTGCCTTAACTACCTGGCCATGCCGAGCACAAATATAGGAAAGGTAACAATATATTTATATATATAAAGTTCTCTCTCTCTCAGGTGCGTGCGCTATCCACGTGGTTGACAGCCACTCGCATTTCAACAAGGGATGGAATATACCCAAAATAATTCCAGGAAATTAATGACTTAAGTAGACCTGTGAATAATCAAGAGAAGAGAAAGTTAGGTTGTCTTTATTAATGTTCAAAACTGAAAGACATCAAACATCTGAAATATCCTGTAGCTGCTAATGAAATAGCAAACTCGTTATATACCCATTATATACCAGCGTATCTTAAAATCTGCGGAAAGCTTCAAGTAGTTAGTTTTGAATAATCTCTAGACACTGCTGTTACAGTAGATATATGGGAACAACTCAAGTTGAACGTTGATCGATAACGTGCGTGACTTGTATAAACGTCACGTTATTGTAGATATATGTTCGTGTTTATATTGACGTTCAATAAATGATACAAACCCTTTTCTATGCATTTTATAGCTTAGAAAAAAATCCCTTCACATAATGCCTTAAAATATGGCGGAAAGACAGAGATAAATTTAGTAACTTTTTCAGTAGCGACTTAAAAGAATCAAACTCCTCTAATTTTCTATTAAGTTTTGAACGTTGAACCAGCACTCAAAACAAAATTATTAAGAACTCCTTAATTCTTATTTGAATCAACCTGAAAGGAGCGTTACACTGCTAAACGCTAATATAAATAATTTTAATTATTCGTGAGTATCTTAAAATATTAAATTAATAGTCGAAGTTTGTTTGTTCGTTTTTTTTAAATTTCGCACAAAGTTACTCGAGGGCTATCTGTGCTACCCGTCCCTAAGTTATCAATGTAAAACTAGAGAGAAGGCAGCTAGTCATCACCACTCACCGCCAACTCTTGGGCTACTCTTTTACCAACGAATAGTGGGATTAATCGTCACATTATAATGCCCCCACAGCTAAAAGAGCTGTTTGGCACGAAGGGGATGCGAATCCGCGACCCTCAGATTACGAGTCGCACGCCTTAACACGCTTGGCTATGCCGGGCCTGATATTCGAAATACCAATAAGTTGATTATAAGCTAACTTTATGGAACACTGTATTCAACGATTTATTATAAGCAGTACAACAAAAATAAAGAGTTTCATATGCATGATAAACAGAGTGACAAATGTTTATGAAGTTGTTTATTGAACTTTGTACAAACTCAGAAAGATAGCCGTCCCTAATTTAACAGTGGAAGACAAGTAACGGCAGCTTGTCATCACCACTCACTGCCAACACTTTTACCAAGGAATAGTGGGGTTCATCGTTGTGTTATAACGTCCTTGAGGCTGAAAGGGCAAGCATATTAAGTAGGACGGGGGATTCGAACCCACGACCCTCAGATTCGAAATCAAGCTCCCTAGCTACCTGGTCACGTATAAAGTAATGAATCATTGAGGTATTGGATTTGCTTATATTAAGTATTTTAGGATAGACGTGCCGTATCATTCACTAAACATTACGTATAGAGTATGTATCTTATAGTTTTAAAAATAACAATTTGTTTAACAAGGCAGAAGAGATTTTTAAATAAACATTCTCTTCAGATTCATATGTTTTTCTAAATTGGTTTGTAGGAAACATATTTATGTTATGTTATATAGAAATTCAGAGTTAGATTTAAATTTTTCGAATGAATGGTATATTATTTCTTAAGTAAAGAGACCCAGCATAACTAGGAGGTTAGGGCGCTCGACTCGTAATTTGAGGGTTGCGGGTTCTAATCCTCATCACAATAAACATGCTCGCCATTTCAGCCTCGAGGGCATTATAATGTGACGGACAATTCCTCTATTCATTGGTAAAAGAGTTGCCCAAGAGTTGACGGTGGGTAGTGATGACTAACTGCTTTGCCTCTAGTCTTAAACTGCTAAATTAGGGACAACTAGCGCAGATCGCCCTAGTGTAGCTTTGCGCAAAATTCTAAAACAAACAAACAGTCATAAGTAAAGACGGCTAGTACAGGTAGTTCTCGTGTAGCTTTGAGCAAAACAATCTATTAATTATATGTTGTGGAAAATAACTACGTTATCATATGTTAATTATATGCGTATTCAGCTTTTATACAAACAGATTAGTTTAATGCAAGCAAATTGCGTTTATTTTGACTTAACCGATTTTTAAAAAACTGCTACAGAAACATGACCAAGTTCAAAATATTTTATTTCCTGTTGTTCTGTTACTTGTACTTGTAGTTGTAATTTTCCAAACATGAATTACCCCTGAAGATGAATATTTGAGGGGAGTAAGAACAATCAAGTCAGATAGTTAATGGAACCTCATAAGAACAATCAAGTCAAAGAGCTAATGGCACCTGATAAGAACAATCAGTCAGAGGTTTAAAGGTGCTTCATAAGAACAATCAAATCAGCGGGATAATGGAACCTCATAAGAACAATCAAGTAATAAGGTTAATGGCACTGTTTAAAAATCGATCAAATCCTATTATTCAGTTAGAAGAAAATAATAAAAGGGGGCGGAGGTAGGTGTGTTTATTAATTTACAAGCAAACAAAAAAACTTAATTAAGTGTTCTTTAGTAGATGTAATTTGTAGAAACGCTTGGTTAGTCGAATGGCCTTATTACGTTGTCATAGTTCAAAAGTAAGAAATGGTAATTATTAGTAACACATTCCAGGAACCTCGCTACACTATAAACGTTTTGAGTTATATTAATGTTTTGAGAGTATACTTTGATTTTATATATACAAATAATGAAATCTTAAAATGTTGGATAAGTTGGTTTGATTTTCTAAGATTTCATGTAGAATGTTGTTGTGCAAACATACTGTATATACTTATTGTTTACACTAACATACTCTATATACTTACATACTGTATATACTTACATACTGTATATACTTATAAACTGTATATTCTCACATACTGTATATACTTATCTACTGTATATACTTACATGCTGTATATACTTACGTACTGTATATACTTATCTACTGTATATACTTACATGCTGTATATACTTACGTACTGTATATACTTACATGCTGTATATACTTACATACTGTATATACTTACATACTGTATATACTTATGGTTTAAAACTTTATTCATGTTTCTTGCTTTTTTATACAAAGTTAAAGTTTATTTTTAACATAAGCTGAGAGTACCTGTGAAGGAGACACATATTGTATAAAGTACCTGTGAAGGAGGCACATATTGTATAAAGTACCTGTGAAGGAGGCACATATTGTATAAAGTACCTGTAAAGGAGACACATATTGTATAAAGTACCTGTGAAGGAAACACATATTGTATAAAGTACCTGTGAAGGAGACACATATTGTATAAAGTACCTGTGAAGGAGACACATATTGTATAAAGTACCTGTGAAGGAGACACATATTGTATAAAGTACCTGTGAAGGAGGCACATATTGTATAAAGGATAATATTACATAATGATCTCTTTCTTTATTTATTAAAATTCCTAATGGCTTCAGTATATGCTACTTGCATATCTTGGTTTCCGGAAGATAATGTATGTCTCATCAAAAAAATTGAAATGTCTCGATTACCGTGATTTTTGGTCCAATGGTGTACGATAGAAATTTTGCTCAAGGACCAAAAATGATGGTAATCAAGATAGCCAGCTATGGATGTTGGAAGCCATTCTTCTATAAAAAGAAAAGCAAAATTGTATTCAATTTCAGAATAATTTTTTATTCTTTTCGGGTAAAAATCCTAAAACAAGATAGCTTATGTTGGCTGTCGGACAATTTCCAGTTACTGTGCCAAACATTCCGTTAATAAAGCCAGTCAACTCTAGGTAATACATGCTAAAACACACATTGTTTAATTATTTCTAGCAGCAGAGTGATAACACGTTAGTAAAATGTTTGATTTTGATTCGCTTATTTTCAAGAGTCCTACAAAATATGAACATGTACACAACCAATGTTTTATAGAAATACTTCGTCTACATAAAGATGACAAACAGAAGATATTAAGTTGCCTTTTTATAGATGTTCAGAAATGTATTCATAATGAACGTCCCACAGGTAACGACTTAATGTTTCTGGGCGACACTTACAGAGACGATATTGGAAGACTATAAAAATTGAAAAGGGTAACACAAGTGAGGTGTGTGTGACACTCAATGTTTTGATGAAGGTTTTGTTTGTCCAGAGTGTTAAGAAATTATTAAGTTTACCGTCACCATTCTCGCGATATTAGAGAATTAAAACACTAACAAAATAGATTAAAATAGGTTGCATCCATAGATTCAATAGGAAATAGTTTGTGGCAAAGGTTAATAGATTGAATGTCATATTATTTGCAGAGGGACTGGTAGAACCAATGACAGAGAATTTACAGTGTCTGTTGGGGGAGAGAGAAAATCACGCTTTCATTGATCAGGCATCTAACAATTTTATCCATTAGTACCCAAGGTGTGAGCTAAATCTGAAAACAAAAAACAGTTCCATTAGCTTATAGGAAAATAATTAAAGTTAAAATTATTAATACCGAGTGCAGTCGTTAAGTCTGGATTTATCGCTTGTAAAGGGAGCACATAATGACAAGTGGATCCTTCATGACATAAGCCTAGAGTGCAAGGGGATTGTTTAGTATTCATGTGAGATAAGCTGATTGGCTGGAACAATGTTTGAGTTGTTAATTAATGGTAGTATTAAACTACTGAGTTCTGTTTTTAAGTTTCTATTTCATAAAGGGTTCAGCGTTTTTGATATAAAAAATGTTTTTTTCTTCCTTCAAGAATTTGTCTAGAGCGACAAGACAGTAATCGTCTCAGTCTGTTGAGGTTATGTTTTCCACAGTGCGGAATCACGTAATTTTACCAGTATATTTCAGTCTTCTCGTCCCAAAACGTCTTTCATTTTTTTTTTATTTCTAACGTAAATCTGTTTAGTAGAACATGTTTCAATTTTTTTTCTGTATGTTTATTTTAACGTGTTCTTTGTTAAGTATTGACTAGGATGGGACGTCAACATTAAACATTTTGGCAAGTTATCTGATGTGTTCCCTAGTTTATCCGCGTAAGACAGGCGTAAGGGAGAAACAAGTTGTTATTGATGTAGCTATTTGTTTCCTTATCTATTCTGCTGAATTTTCAGTCACAAAAATGTTCTTGGATTGTTTGTGGACGTTCTCAGAAGGACAAGTCATAAAACTGAACGATAATAATGTGTCATTTTGGTGTCGCTATGACATTATTCTGATGCAAAAAACATTGATTGTTAGCAATGTAAACAAAATAACTAAAAATCAAATATTATTCATATTTGAATAAGACCTAAAACAGTCTTAATTTGCATTGCATTGTTAGTAAAAACAATAAATTCTGAAGATACTATTATTCAAACATTAAACTTATAAATATCAATAGCAAGAACTGTAAGACATTCATTTTGAAACGTAATTAATCACAGAGAGGTCATTACAATGTGACGGTGAATCCCATTATTCGTTGGCAAAAAACTAGCTCAGGAGTTGACGGTGTGTGGTGATGACTACTTGCCTTCCCTCTAGACTTACACTGCTAAATTAAGGACGACTAGAGCAGATATCCTCGTGTAGCTTTGAACAAATTAAAAAAAACAACAACAAACAATTATTAAAATCTGATAGTAGTTTATAAAAACTGAAACTATATCGTTATGTGAGAAGAATCTCAAACTTGCTATTGTTATAGCTTAGTAACGACTGTCTTTTCAAAATCTGAAGCCCGAATGCTTACTGAAGTGAAAGGTTAAATAATCTCATTTTCTGAGCATTAAGGCTAAAGTTTACCAAAGTAACCTTTGTCCCTAATTAGATTACAATCACTATTTAATTCTTAGTGATTATAACTCATTACGTCATAAAAGAAGTTTTATTTTAATAACTTCGGTAAAATAACTTAGAGGTACATATGTAAGGTATTTACACTAACTGAAGCGTAATACATGTGTTTAGGATTAAATCAAAGTTAACGATATTGCTTACATTTTAACTAGAATTCTTGTAGTGTTATTGATAAAGCGTAAAACATTAACTTCAATAAATAACTGTTACACGAGATAGTTTGTTGGAAATGTTAACATAAAAAGTATGTTTGAAGTTCAAAAAATTAATTACAAGTTTTGAAGTGGCTTTATAATATGTTATGCATAATTTTAAATGAACAAGTGCATGTGGGTAAAGTATTTATATGATGTACTAAACGATCTATGAGAATCCTTAAAATTAGTTTAATCAGGATAATTTATTAACTGAAAAAGTTAGTTTTAATGTACTATAGCAGTAGATTTTAGCTCAGATTGTAGACTTGATGAATGGTGAAAAACATGTAGATGTGAAAGAATATAAGAAAGATCAGTTATTATCTTTTACATCGAAGGTCCATTATACAGATCCACTGTAAAATACGGATCAGCTTGACGTGTGAAGTAAATTACTCCTATCTATCTGTATTGTTAGACAGCAGAATAGTTTTGTTTGTTTGTTTGTTTTGGTATTTCGCACAAAGCTACTCGAGGGCTATCTGTGCTAGCCGTCCCTAATTTAGCAGTGTAAGACTAGAGGGAAGGCAGCTAGTCATCACCACCCACCGCCAACTCTTGGGCTACTCTTTTACCAACGAATAGTGGGATTGACCGTCACGTTATAACGCCCCCACGGCTGGGAGGGCGAGCATGTTTGGTGCGACCGGGATTCGAAACCGCGACCCTCGTATTAAGAGTTGAACGCCTTAACACACTTGGCCAGGCAAAAACTGATAAGTACAATATGATTGAAACATTTGAAGGAAATTCAAATTACAGTTTTCTCTTCATGTTAAATGTTAATTTAACCCGCGACCCTCGGATTACGAGTCGCACGCCTTACGCGCTTGGCCATGCCGGGCCTTTACTGGAGAAAATTGAGTTAAGGTTTCTAGGGTGTTTAACGTTATAAAATGTAGATAAAAAATTTACATGTTGACTAAGCACTTGTTTTCATTTTATAAGTTTTAAAAAAATATTTCGTCAACACAAAACTTTCATTCTTTTGATTCTTTTTCCTGTTTATATTGTCGTAAGTACACAAATAAAATAAGGCAGTTTCATATTTTTGTTTCACAGTGTTATTTCGTGCACATAGTAAGAGGATCTCGAAAGGAATGTTCTATCTCTACTGTTTATCTTCTCTGGGATCGAACCGTCCACCCACACATGAAGGGGAGGAGAGGATCTTAGTGTTTCGATGTGTTTCTGAGACGCTACAACATATAACTTTCACCTTTGATTACTATAAAGAGTGACCATAGGATACTACCATGGTCCATCGGCTAATTTTATGTGGCTTGAGTCTAAAGCACATCCATATTGGTCGTTTTCATTAGATGTCTGATGCTGGTGTTTCTGTACAGCATTCACGAAACCTTGGCATAGTTCCACTGTCCTATTTTGATAGTTGGTCCAAATTTAGGACTTTATTGTGCATGGAGGTACTGAATTTTTTTTTCTCATGAATATTCCAAATACAAACTACCAAGGACGGACGACACAGTCACCTTCTTACTTTACTGCTTTGGCTTGTTTATTATCACGTTATATATTATCATGATAATATTACATTCTCTGTCAGAAACTACTCTTTCTAAAATACTTCCTTTTTTTCTTCTTTATTCAAAAAGAATAAAGTCATCTTCGGTCATCGAAGAAGGTCGAAACGTTGTTCGTTCTTCTATGTAAAATATTTTCTCAACCCAAACGAGCCGTTTTTGCATATAAATTTCTCAACAAGTGGATTTTTCGACATCACAGACCGGAAGCATGTCAGCTTTCGAGTTGAAGTGTAGGCTGTATTTGCCATGTTTCAAAAATATTGGAATGTACATTTTTTAAACTGGTATTTCTTATTTTATTTTAATTTTGAAGTTTAGAGAACTTAGTTTGTGTGATAATTTTATAATAAATAATTTGACGCTGTAAGAAAAGTTGTGTTGAACACCAAGGTACCACTTCTAGTATTATGATATTTAAAAAGTTGCAAAAGTTCAGTTTGCTAGGACTTGGTAGCAGTTGTTATTGAAGAAAAGTAACACATCGCCAAGCCTAACATCATATATTAGGCCTAAATTAATGGTTAATTTAAGGTTTAGCTCCAAGAAGTTCTAGCACTAACATAACGATAGATATATACATCTTATTTTCTTTTTGAAGAATAAGAGTTGATGTTGAAGGTTAGCAGTTAGACCAAGAAAATTATCCGGGTAGATAAAAGGCTTTTGTTTCGTTTTGCTATGTTAAAAATCTAAGGTAGCATTATGACGAGAGAATAGTTTTGAATTTAAGATTTAGAGAACTTAAAATGATGGGATCAGGCACCAGATACTGAGATAGGCAATTTAATTTTTAAGGTAATTATCATGTGTAATGAGTTGATATTGATAGTTCAGAGCAGCACTTTACAGTTACAAAAGTTTAATGCTAACAGGAGAGTTATGTTTTGCTAAAAAAAATAGAGGGTGGTTTGAAAAGTCAGTTTTTATCATTTTCAAGCCAGGATCGTATGTGTGCAAGAATAGCTTTCCAAAGGAATCTTTACTGCAAAAATAGTTGAGTAGATAGTCACTGTATGCATTGAACATAAGACAGTTATGCTGAAGATTAAACCATATGTTCCTGATTTTTTAGTGTCATTATTAAAATTAAGAGTAAGTTTCAATATTATGTTAAAATGCTTAGTAAAGCAACTGTTCTGTATTAAATAATACATTGTATGATTTCATTGCAAACCTAAAGATAATTATTGTGCTCTCATCTTGGCACAGTCTAAAGTTTCATGTTATGTAGGGTTAATGTAAAAATTCCATCTTGGTGTCTTATATTTATAGTGATCATCTTTGTTCTGTTCATACTGGCAAAGCATGTAACCTGTAACCACATTTTAGATTAAAATGAGTATTTAATAGTCATGCATATTGTGAGAGAAAATATTTAAATGATTTAGCTTTTTCCTTGATGTAATATCAAATGCCTTGTTAAACCTTAGAAAACCAGGTTTTTAAATGTTTAGTAAATATTTGTACTAAAAATGCAAAATAATTAAATCTCATTACTGTTATTCATTGGACATTTTCAACTTAATGGCAGTTACTTCATTGGAAGATAAAAGTGCTTATTCTAAGGTGTTTATATTTTGGTTTTTTGTCCATGATGCCAATGTGGCAAATGTGAATATGAGAAATACTTTGGCAGGAATTTATATCAATAATCAGGTGTATGGTTGGCTTTCTTCAAAAAAAATTTCAATAGAAGATAATAGAGCCTGTTGAGATCAACAAAAAAAAGTTTTTCAAAGTACTACATTGTAACATAATCATTTTTCATGTAACAAATGTTTCCACATACACAAAGGAAACTATTTTCAAATTTCTATACCCAGAATGTATTGCTTATATTTCCAAAGGAGAACAAAGAGTGGTTTGGCTAATTTATGTTATCTGAAATTCTTCTGTTGGCTATTCAAAATTAGATACAGAACCCTACTTTTTTTTAGTATTTGGCTCCAATTTATAAAATACTCATTCAGTCTCATCCTAACTCTTTCAGTGTTGTAGATTCTACAGTAAACAATTTCATAGTGCAACTTCTTTACAAAGTATAAAATCCACCAGCTATCAACAGGAATTTTGTTTGTGTGAATTTTCAGTATCATAAACTTGCATCTTCTGGTCTTACTGTCTTCAGTTTATAAAAAATTTTACCTGGATTTATAATTCCAAACAGTCAACTGTCAACTGCTAGCTCTATTGAACTGACTCCAGTTACTTGATAACTCTCTTCCTTAGAAAGATGACATAAACACACTTTCAATTTTCACAAATTAGCTAACTGAACAAAACTGTGTGGAAAGAAGAAAAACTACTTTGGACCAATGGTAAAACCCTTTTGTTTCTCAAATAAACATTGAAGTCTTAATATGAATTTGAGACCCATATACAAGAATTATAATTTCTAAGTTAGTTGATATTAATAAAATAATGGTTTACATCAATTATTTGGAAAATGGACTTGAATAATTTGTTCAGTAAGCATGTCAAGAAATTTTATCCTATCTCTTTATGACAATTCAAACCTAAGATAATCTGCTAGCTTTATTGAACTCTCTCCAGTAACTTGATAATAACTCTCTTCCTTAGAAAGATGACAAAAACACACTTTCAATTTTCACGAATTAGCTTACTGGACAAAATAATTCAAGTCCATTTTCCAAATAATTAATTTAAACCATTATTTTATTAATATCAGCTAAGTTAGAAATTGTAATTTTGTATATGGGTCTAAAATTCATATTAAGACTTCAAGGTTTGAAAACAAAGGGTTTTACCATTGGTCCAAAGTAGGTTTTTTTTTCTGTCCACATAATTTGTTCATTTGTCAGAAAAAAAATACTGGATATAATACAAGGGAGCCATGAAAATTTAAAATTCTGAACTGCAGCAGTCTTACATAAGGAAATGCATGTCTTTGAATCTCAGATGAACACTTTACATAAATTTAAATATCCTTTGATTTCACCAATCTTCAGTAACACATAACAAATATTCAAAGTTTGACTGCTAGCTGTAGGAAGAATGTTTAACATAATAAAAGTTGCTTAACCTGTTATATTTATGTCTTTAGTTTGAGGCTACAGTAATATAAGTTATGGGCTCTGTTAGTTCATGTGTGGAGTATTCTGTGCTGCATTGCAGAAACCGTCATGACCAAATGTTAAAAATCATGAAATGCGTGAATGAATGTGTATATGTGTGTGTATATATATATGTTCAACTTATTTACAAAATAGTTACAGGTTTTGTCCTGAAATAAATAATTTTGGAAGAAAAAAGTTTATTTTAATTAGAACTTCATGTAATTATTTTTTTAACTCAAATTACCTACTTGTTTCAAAATATATTTACCAAAGTTAATTTAGATCATTTCTTTGCATATTTTAAATCATGTGACCATGCATTACAATTTGTTCTTGCAAAATGGCACTGAAAGTGATGTTTGTACCAATCTTTCTCACATTTATTCAGAATTGTGTATCATAACACTGGAGCAAAGCATTCCCATTCTTGACTTTTGTAATGGCCTAAATGCACTGCTACTACAACCAGGGTCACACAAAAACAATTCATTAAAATATAACAAAAATTTAAAATAAAAACTTTCAAACAACTATAATGGTAATATTATCACAAAAAATAATTTAACCCATGTTAAATTGGACAAGTACAGCAAAAAGGAAAAACACTTAGGCCAGTATTCCTGACACGCATTAACCATCTTTTGGGCACAATACAGCATTGCATGAAAATAAGCTGTATTCACATTAGTTCTGAGACAAAACACAGCTTCTTAAGTGACTTGTACACCATTTCAGTTAAAGCAATTCCATAACATTTTCAAAACTTATTGGGCTGATACAACAATCAATCACATAAACATGGTGTACCATGTAAAAATGATTAGTTTATTTACAAATAACCTAAAATAATTTTTATCCAGTATTTATTATGATTATTATCTCACTGCCTACACGAGTCTTAAATCAATGGACAGCCGATACTGCCAATGCAAAAATATCACAAGCTATACATCTGGTACAATATCAGTTTGATAAATCTTCTGCGATCCATTCTTTGTTCTTTAAATCTACAAATCATTCTTGATTGAAATGAAACTTACTCAGTTTTGCACAAATGGTTGAGATTTTTCTCACTGAATTGCACTACAAAACATGTACATTTTCTTCATCACACAACATTATTCCTTAACCTATGCACTCTCCAAAATTCTAATTACTACTGATTATGAATAACAGCTACAAAGAAATTACAAACAATCAGTATCAGGGACATGATTTTCATAAACAATGGCTTAGTTCGCTTATAATTAAGTTTTGATAAAGCTTGCATGAAACTTCACACACTTAGAGAATATATTTTATATATGGGAAATTAAAACAATGGTATTTTAAACTGTTCAATTTTAATTTACAATTAGTCTTGTAAGAGTTCAATCTTTATAACACTCAGCACATGCATCAACTGAATTTTAACGTGCCCATCATCTGAACTCACTCATTTTGTTAAGATCAGTTTTTATTAATAATTGAATTGGAGTAAATGCATTTTTGGATAGCCAATAATATTAATAGTTATATATCAGTCAATAACAGATGTATAGTACAAAAAAGGTGCCACTTTGAACTATAACCTTTAGTAGACTTGCTGTATGGTATCAAAAGTATTCTCCTTTAGCTTTCTTATACTCACAACAATCAGAAATAATAATTGATTTTCAAAATTAATGCGGTAAGAATTACTTTCCACAACTTTTCCAAAATTAAGGATTTCCAAGCCCAGATTTAAAATTATGTATTTTCCCTGACTTTTCAGGACTCTATGCAACCTTGCATACAGAACTATCAAACTAGCAGATACAACCACAAAAATTAGTTAAGTACATGTATTTTAACCTACCTGAGGCTCCATGTTTTTATTCCACACATTCACAGATACTCAGATGACTTGTAATTATACTGCTAAGCCCTGTAAGAAATACAATAATAATTTTGTTCACACCTAGCTTCATGTCAAGAAAATACAAACAATATACAAATTTGAATGAAGAACAAGATTTTCACACTAATATATAATTAAAGGATTTCAAATGAATGACAGTATTATCCAATCTTATTTTATTGCTATCTCATTTAAATTTGGCATGTTAAAATATTTGTACCTGAATGTTTTAAATAATATTGTCTTGTAAATAGTTTAACTAGTGAAGAAGATGGAGATCAAGACTGAAAACCTTATGATTTTAAAAAAAACTTTGGCTTAATACATAACTTCAACTTTATTCTTGTGTCCACTTCATGTTTTAATGAATCTGCAACTAAGTTAGATTCAATTTATTTTTTTATCATTTAATGTTCAAAATCTGATAAATAAAAAGTTATTTATTGAAAGAGTGAAATTTACAGTCCCACTTTTTGGGCTTTTGTAAATTTATTTTAATTAGACATACAAATTAACAGGTTTATGAGACATAAAACTAGTTAACTGAAATTAACCTATTATTAACAGAAGGAACTGACAGATTTTAAATGCTTTAAAAAATTCTGAAAGATGACTGACACACCAAAATATTTTGAATATTTTAGCTTCTGATTATTTCTTGTTACATCATCAGCTACAGCTTCCTGGAAAACAAGATTATCAGGAACTATACAGCCAAAAGACATTACATTTTAATAAATGAGTTTTCCATGTTCTTTACTAAATCTGAGAACACACAGCCAAGAGTTTAGGACAGGAAAAAGCTCTTAAACCACACTTAAGTCTATATGGTGTAAGTGCTTATTAAGAAAGTGGATACTACAATAAGGAGAGCCTTTTGAACCAAACAGCCATTGTGATAAAGTTAGGCATATCTCATGAAGTTACTAACAAGATGAAAAACAAGAATTTGGTACTAATAAAGGTTCAGGAGAACAGATTTTACACCATTCTGACAACATTTCAAAATCAATAACTATTTTCATTAGAAGAATGTCTACAAATACTAGATTTACAGCCATTACATTCAAACATACAGAGTGTACTTGTCAAGTCCCGCAATACAGATTCAATAGGTTTCTGTGACTTTGTTTTTGTTTAAATGCAGTCTTCAAAGAAAACACTCAAAATAGAGTGGAGAATTTAGTACAAATATCAGACCTTATCCTTTGCAACAGCTTATTGCAATACAAATTGCAAGTTTGGATACACTGTTTGATCACAGCTATCAGACAACAAGTTTTCTCACAGACACATGTTTTCAAAAGTGTTTTTAATCCCTACATACTTTTAACAGACTCGTATTTCATTTTTACTTTCTCTTGATCAAAGACTGAAAAGCTTGTGATTATAAAGGTTCAGAGTCAATTATTACTCTACACAGAGTATATCTAAAAATCTTTTTTCAAAATTAAATGTCAAAACAAACCAAATTAATTGTTTACTGTATACTGTTTATACATTGTATGTGAATAACAAAAGCTTGAAGTTTCTAAAATAAATTACTATAACTGATCAAATCAAATTAAATAAAAATAAGATTACAGATAATATCACTAAGACATGACAAGGATTAAAGAAACCCTCCTATATACATGATGCACTTAGCTTTCCAAAGTTTTGGTGAAAAACATGATATATTATCTGTTTTTACATATGTAGCACTTACTTTTAAAAGTTTTAACTTTGTTCAATATAGTTGTGCAGGCAGGAATGAATCTTTTAGTAGCACTACTATCTCTAAATTCTATAATTCACTTTTTCATTTAATCTTTGTATGCAATAAACAATTTTTTTTAAATAATGGCTTGATTTTTCCTTAGTTGGATATGTCATACAGTGTATTTTTTTACCTAACATGTGAATCTTCTCTGTAAAGTACTGCTTTCCTGAAATTGTAAACTACCAAAACAGGAACATCACAAAGTATGAAGGACACTTCAACTTTTACCTATCACGAAACCAATAAATAGTCACATTGCTTAACTTACAAATATGTCTTGCTCATGCCATATGTAATGTAACTGTTGAGAACCTTCTAAGTATGTTTAGTTTAGCATCCAAATCTACCAGGTGCAGCAACTGCTCCATAACTTGAGCAATTTGTTGCTATATGCTTCCAAAAAAGTTAGTCTGCACAATGGATACATTAACATCTACTGTTCAAAGTCCCAGAAATTAGGACATCCAGTTCAAGACAAATCTGTTTTTGATGCAAGTTCAGTTACCTGGACAACATCAGAACAAATGCTGTGGTCCATTCTGAAGATATTCTTCCATAATAAAACTGTCTTAATACATAAGTGAGGATAATGCAAGTATCCTAAGGTAAAAAAAATGAAAAATTTAAAGTATTTGTACTAATTTAACATTTGTGATGAAATCACAAGATTACTCATCTTTCAAGTTAAGCCATAGTCATCTATTTCACCTTTATGCAATTCAACTTCACAGAAAATCAAAAATTGTGTTGTTTAATGCTAGCAAGATACAGTGAAATAGTCCTAATAATTTTGTTTTCACACACTGATATTCCCCACTCTTCAAATAACATAAACTGAACTTATCTTTATTTTTTACTCTTTACAGGGTAGTGTCTAAAATATGTCAAAGTACTACAAGTTTTCAAGTGATGTACTTAACTGGTTTCTAATTCTATAACATGCAATAACCAAATTGCATGTTTATCACACTACACGTGGTTTGACTGAGTACATGGCAGTTATAGTTTTAAAATCACATTGGAATTAAAATAAGTTTTATTAATTAAACTAATAAAGAGTAAAAGCTACTAGAGAGGAAAATATTAATCTTTTTGAAAAATTAGTACATTCATCAAAGATAACAGCAGTTTACACTTAGCCACTTTAAACTATCTGGATAGGTATGTCTGTTCTTTCAACACCACAATAAAAACTTGTACAAGTTTGACATTCTTAGATAATACTATTGTTCAAAAATATCACACTTTGAGAAAGGTTAGAAATCTTGTATATACTAAGACTCCTGGCCTGATTTATTTAAACATTTGAAAGTCATTGGGAGGAGGTTGTAACTGAAAACTTCCAATGTTCCAAGTTTTTAGAAAAAAGTAAAAATCCAGGAAATGATAGATTAATAAGCATGACATTTATTCTTGTTTATCCTACTGCATTCCTTTTTGGAGATAATGAGAAAAAACTCTTTGAAGGTTGTTAAAATGTTTCAAATCTTTATCGAGACTTTAAAATATGGTTTTATTGTCTCACTGATTAATAGGCTTTTGGCTTGTTTCAATGAAGGGTACTCTTGATAGTCTGCATTGTCTTCTAGACAGCTAATATAAAGTTTTTTACAATAGGTTGATTATTAAATCAGAATCTTAAAACTTGGAGAGTAGTTCAAAATGTGAATTAAAAATTGGCTTAATGTGAAAAATGTAACCCTTCAAAAGTATAGCTCACTGAGTTTGACTACGTGTGTATTATGAAACTGACACAAGCTTTCCCTAATGGTGACATACAAACATTACTGTTGTGAAAGACTGTGTACATTTGTGGTAATAGCTAATCGTAAGATGTAACCTCTTAGTCTAACTAGAAAATAAAAACCCTTTCTTGATCTTGAAAACAAGTCAGTTCATAAGATATAGTTAAAACAATTTGTTGTTAATTATTGATTGATATTGAGATGTAGTTTAATTTTCAAACAAAGTGTTATTCTCCAGTACTTTTACCTAATTTCTTTGACATTTATTTAAATTAGTCACATTTAGATTTATGTTGCATTATTAAAGTTTGCACCTAGTCTTGGCCAGGCACAGGTTAAATTGTTCGTAAGAAATTGAGCAATACAAAAAAAAAGTCAGACAAGAATACAAAAGTTAAGTGAAACATAAAAGTGACTCGAAAGCAAAACTGGATATTTCTCTGAAATATCTCAAATTATTCAACAAACAAACGCACGGACAGTCATATAGAGATGGCAGAAAGAAAGACTAGAATACAAGCTACACTGTAGAAAATTGATAAATATATGAGGTATATATTGTTTAATGTATTCGATTTATATTTCAAATTTTAATTAAGGATCTCTAAAATTCACTATTTAAAACACACTGAGAAATTATACTTGTATTTAATGACAATGGGAGTTGAACCTAAATTGGATGTTAAAGGTAGATTACTTTACCTGGTAAATAAACCTTATCTATTGATGTGAGCACCCGTCCGCCATGACACTACATGTCCAGAAAATAAGTAAGTAGTGTATCAGAGTAACACAATCAGTGAATAACAAGAAAAATACTTACAAAGTAAACTAACGATTGAGAAGAACTCTTTTGTAATATTAGCATTTAGGATAAATGCCTGTATTATAACAGGAGTATTTAGGATGGATGTCTGTATTATAACAATATTATTTAGGGTGTATTCTGTATTATAATAGGATTGATCAGGATAGATGTTTGTATTATAATAGGATTGTTTAGGATGAATGTCTGTGTATTATAACAGGAGTATTTAGGATGGATGTCTGTATTATAACAATATTAGGGTGGATTCTGTATTATAATAGGATTGTTTAGGATGAATGTCTATTATAACAGGATTATTTAGGATGGATGTCTGCATTATAATAGGAGTATTTAGGATGGATGTCTGTATTATAATAGGAGTATTTAGGATGAGTGTCTCTATTATAATAGGAGTATTTAGGATGGATGTCTGTATTATAATAGGAGTATTTAGGATGAGTGTCTCTATTATAATAGGAGTATTTAGAATGAATGCCTGTATCATAATAAAGAGTTTTCTTAGGATGGATGTCTGTATTAGAATAGAAGTATTGAGACTGGATACATAATGGATACAAGTAATACCACTTGTCTGTATTACTTTATAGCTGCTTATTTATGAAATACACAGAGGTTCAGTTCGCTATATAAAAACGAGTTTGAAACCTCGCCACGTCGTTACACTCCATGTTATTTCATGCCTTATTTGATGACTGTGCATCTTTAAAATGGTCTCTGAATCGTAATTTACATTGCAAGAGTTCGTATCTTAAAGTTGTTTGTTCCAAATCACACTTCCATGCATGTTTTTCATGCTTTCTATAGTTTATAGGATCAAATATTTCCAAGCCCCTACTTCAATAACACAAACTCACAGATATCTATGTGCATAGTGTCCAGCGATTTGACCGGCATATTTTCGTATGGAGTAACATAAATATCCATTTCATTCTGTAGCTGTTTGAGGTATACGACAATTGAACGGAAGACATGACTGGAATTCTTATTTGGTGAACCCATACTTTGTTGGCTTCGTTTTCAGAGAGAGATATTTCTTTATTATGTTGCAAACTTCTTACATATCTTTTTCTGGACAGTCCTAATGCTTCAAAATGATCCACTTTCCTTTGTTTTCAAATGCATTAAGTACAAGGATTGTATTAATTAATTTATTTGAACTACCACCACGTTTTTTTTTGTTTTTAAATTAATGTATAAGCATTTGGCTAAATAAGCTAAAACTTCTACACATATGAAATGTTAGATTTTGTTATTTATTAAACGTCTCGCACCTGTAGAAGGTTTAAATAATTCATCCAAAACTTGTGCATTAATTTTAAAAAAAGTACTGTAAACGTGGTGGAAGTTCAAATATTAATACAAATATGCGTACTCACGTTAAAAGACTGAAATGTTTCATTTTCCTTGCAGGAATTTCCAGTCTCTGATCTGATTACGTTTTAACGGTCTAAGTGTATAAATATTTGGCACTGAAAAGAGCTGATACTTACTCTTCCAAAAAAAGGATCACCAAATAATGTTAAAATGTAGACCTGATACATGGCATTCACTATGACTTTATTTTGGCCGTATTTTTTACAAGACTTATTGATTTATGTTTTCAAAGCCGTTTTAAAATAGCGCACTCAACTATGTGTCAACAGGTACACAGTGATGGTTATAAACGTTAAAACCATTGCGATGTTACTAAACACAGGACATACAACGAAAAAAAAGTACTGTAAACGTGGTGGAAGTTCAAATATTAATACAAATATGCGTACTCACGTTAAAAGACTGAAATGTTTCATTTTCCTTGCAGGAATTTCCAGTCTCTGATCTGATTACGTTTTAACGGTCTAAGTGTATAAATATTTGGCACTGAAAAGAGCTGATACTTACTCTTCCAAAAAATGGATCACCAAATAATGTTAAAATGTAGACCTGATACATGGCATTCACTATGACTTTATTTTGGCCGTATTTTTTACAAGACTTATTGATTTATGTTTTCAAAGCCGTTTTAAAATAGCGCACTCAACTGTGTGTCAACAGGTAGACAGTGATGGTTATAAACGTTAAAACCATTGCGATGTTACTAAACACAGGATATACAACGAAGTTGGACTGACTGGGCACGTGAAATCCAGAAATTAATGACGTTATCTTTCTTTTCTTTTCTTAAATTCCATTTATTTTATTTCAGCTCCCAACATACAAATCAATAGGGAAATAAAGTTCAACGATTAACATTTTTTCCCCCTCGCACGTACGCAGATGTAACACGGAGTAACTCCAGAAGTCGATATTCCAGCCACATTAACTTCGTGACGTTCCTTTACAGTGGAGGAAGTGAGAATTACAACATAACAGCTAACACCCAGTTCTATACTAAGCACCTGGTTATTGTCTTAGTAAGTAAAAACAAATCATTTTTATGTATATAAGCTTTAAGTAGGCGAATTTTGTCATTCCTTACGAGTAATTCGTTTTCTTTTTATGTAATTTTAAGTTAGAAATATTGTTATTTATAAGATCAATGTGTCAGTCTTATTAAACAAACATTTAATGTTCTTTTCTTGCATCTACGGATTTATTAGTTAATAATTTTTCTATTCTTTTTTTCTCCTATAACATCTACAAAATATTAAAATATCGGTTTCGTCAAAGTTACGTCAAATAACAGTTTTTGCTGTAGTTGAAAGATATGGTTTCGTTAGTTACATCTTTAAGGTATAAGTAAGGTAAATAGACCCACCACTTGAAGAAGCAAACCCTTAAATAGTCGTAAGAAACACAATTCTTATTGTACATAATAATAATAAAATAGTGGCTGATAAAGTTTCCGTTATGTTATTTTGAAGCCCGCCATCTATGGATAATTTAATCGATATATTATTTTATTTATATCTGCATTGCTTACTTTGAAAATCTACGTGTTATTTGAAGGCTGTAGTCCTACAGGCTGAAAATAACACTATTTATTTACAGAACAGGACCACGTAAACACTTAGCTTAGAACTGTTTTAAGAATCTAGTTTTAACCATAATACTGCTTTATTTTCGGTTTAAATTATCACGAATTCTCCCTATTGCCCTGAAGGTATTTATCTGGATTTAAACTGCAAGAAACCGGGTTTCGTTTCCGTGATGAGCAGGTAATAAAAAGGTCGCCCTTTTTGTAGAATTACGTTTAATAACAAATATCGACCTTCTGAGTTCATGAGACTGGCACAACGACTAAGTTCTACAGGTCGGTTGCATAGAACACTCTAAAAAACTATTTTCTTTGTTCAAACTACCTAGAAAACAGAATACAATATTATTCTATTCCTTCATCACATCAGTGCTCTCGTATTCTCTTTATTTGAATAAAAACAAACAATTACTATTTACAAAATTGTGCCGTGGAACTTTACGAACACTTTATTAAAGCTGCATTTGAACTGAGAAAAAAACGTTAACAAGAAAACTTCAGTAGGCTTCTCATGATACTTTTATACGAGTCTCATTAGCTACTTATATTTTCACGAACCAGTATAAAAACTCTTATTAATTTTATACTAGCCAATAGAATTAAGCTGTAGTTCTATACTGTCTTCATACGAAAGAAACACAGAACTCGTAACTGTAGCGTGTCGTAGAAAGATCTAGAATTATTCACTGACTTATTGCTTTTAATTCACTTAGGCCAATAAAGTAGCTTAACTTTCAACAGTCGACCATGTTGACGATTAAATATGAATATTAATAACAACAGTTGTGTCAGTAAGAACTAATGTATTGTATATTAAAATAAACTATTTCATAATCAGAGTAAGACTATTAGCTATACCACTAAACCAAAAGGAACACTTACTACTTGAGCTATCTTATACTTATCTAAGAAAAGGGCTATGGTGTTAACATGTTATTATAAGTTCCTCTGTTATACACACCTATCTGGAAAACAGTCGTGTCTCAGTTACATAAGAGTATAATTTGGTTTTCTTGTGTGGAATATTTAAATTGTATATTAGTGGTATTATTACTGCTCTACCCATTGTTTCATCGACACAACAATTCTAACATACAATGTCGCTATTCTTCAAGGCCTAATCAACATTATGACCATTGTCAGCTATTGTGTGAATATAAATTACTTACATAAGCCTAAAATTAGTGCTTGTTTGAATTTCTACGTCAGTCGTCTCTACGTTTTGAATAATAGACAAAACGGAAGGAAGTTAGTCAACATCACCCGCCGCCAAATTTTGGACCTCTCTTTTTACCATGCTTGCTCTTTTAGCTATGGTGGCAATATAACGTTATGATCAATCCTACTGTTCGGTGAAGGATTCGAATTCGCGACTACCAGAAGTTGTCATGCTGCCATAACACTTGCTGGTTGTTGTGATGAACGCGGAGTTCGCACAAATCCCGCTAGATGGTAATCAACATGTCGTAACAAGACATCAACGTTTTAGTAACAATGGAAGTCTTAAAATTATTAATTCAACTGAGCTGCATATTGTACATTTTACGATCATCAGTAATAAATAAGTTTTATCTCTATCACAATTACAATTTAGTTTTATAAATAAACCTCATATTAATTCTGCTATCTAATAGCGTCAACTTGATGGTTTTGCTTATACATTTAATTGTATTACATATATTTTACAAAGACAGGTTATGTTTCTATTAGTGGACAGTGTTACGAGACTTTCATAGGATTGCATATAGATTTCAACTTATCTCAACTTGTGTTTTTAATTTTTATTTATTTATACATAACTGTTTTTAAAGGATTTTACAATGGCAAACTGTTTTTCCAAAGGCCGATAGTGTTACTAACACATTTAACATACTGGTTATGTTGTTTTTTTTTATATTTAATTTGAAAGGCTTTCGTTTTTGCATTTTCTGATGTTTTATATCCAAAACATTTATTGCTAATTCATTTAATATTATTTTTATAATAAATATAATGTATAACATATTTTTATATATATTCGCCCTAAAAAGGGCGTTTATTTAAATATAAATATCTAAATAATGTACAATGATTTTATGTTTAGCTTTATAAGTAATCTATATATCTGTTCCACTAAGATTTAGTTTTAAAGGATCTATGTAAATAAAACATGTTTAACCATTTCTGTTGTAGAAAAATATTGTTCTTACCTTTTTGCAGATACTTTCATGTTTAACATTAAATGAACTACAACATATATGAGGTTTTTTTATTGCTACTGAGGGTCATCAACATTTAACACAAGCAACAAAGTGGTGAATACACACAATCGAATATTTAGTACAATTCATAAACTGTAATGCAGAGTATATTGTTACAGGAGTGACGAAAATACATATGACAATACACGGGGATAATCATGTTAACCAAACAATGACACAAGCCAGTAACCATAAATTCCTTCACCGACCGAAGTGCCACGATGCCCATGCTATCCAAAACCATACTATGGAGGACAGCTTGTATATCCATGATGCCAACACGAGATTGGTTATGGCCAGGTGGGTTTCAACGGTCATTGACATATGCTGCACACTGGACATTTTTCTGATGACATATGATGACCCTATATGCCTCTTCAAGCCCAGGATCACGAGAAAAATGTCTCTTCCTGCTAAGCTCTTAATTGAACCAGTCCAGGCATTCCGTCCTTTTTTTAGAGATCATTCAGTCTTTGCAGCCTATAACTGTTCTATAGTGTTGTCATGGTGTTTTCACTTCTTATCAACACACAAGTGTGCTGAAGCAGCAAACATGGAGAATAGGTAGTTTGAGCCACAAACACAAGAGCGCTAACGAAAGCATCCACCACAAGCACTGCAATTGAAGCTATTATTGTTTCCATTATTGGGAATTATTTTTGCTCAGTAGCACAGCTACTTAAACACATCTACTGGAATGATACCCTATTTTATCATGGTGCAATGGCAAGGCGTACATAAAGGACTTCCATTCCTACATCATAGCCAGAAAGGTACAGCCTTTGAAGATCATTTTACCCCATGGCAAGACCATTAACTACAGCAAAATGGTAGGTCACATTGACCAGCATTTTACCATCACTGCTTGTTGTTCACATGATTGCTACTGTATATAGAAAAGATCTAGACTAACCTTCAAATGCTGCTCTGAAGGAGAATTTGGGTGTTATTCCACAGTCAGTCAGCCATCATTCGTTTAGAATACATTGCATTATATCCCAAATTAACCACTTCATGAAATGAGCCATAGGGTTCCTGCAATTCCTAGGCTGCCAAACGTATATGGGGTTCATCGTGAATTTTACAGAGTTGTGTCAGCTGTGGTGTTTGCAGTGATCGTCGTAGCCGTGTCTAGTTCTAAAATCAGAGCTGTCTTTGCTTCATGGAGCTCTGGCAATAATCGTTCTGTTTTGGCCTTCATGCTGCAGCACTTTTTAGACCTGTCTCCACCTACTTAAGATCTTTTGTCTGGATTGATTAAGCCACTGTCACCTTCTTTAGTTCTTCCAGTTTCAGCATTGTCTGATATTCATGGGCATGCATGGTCGAGGCTGTAGTTAGAGGCGCCAAGACCATTCCATAATGGTGTTACAGCTCATAGGTGCTTGCCCGACAAATGGGTCAACATCGAGGTTGTGAGCAAACTCTGGCTAATCTTTTGGCAAGATGTGAAGGATAGCACTGACTACCTCCATATAAGGCTGAAGAGCAGTTGCCACCAAAGTCTTGGTTATAGCTGCTTCGAGTTTTTCTATTTCTTTGTCAGAAATAACTTCGACCTAATTTGTTGTAATGACCCGACACAGGTATTGTTTGACTTGTCCTCCAGCAACCAAAGCTGCTAGCTGCTGATGGTTTTACATTGCATCCTACTTCTTACCTGGCTAGAGGCCTATTGTTTTTACTTGGGAATACAGGTGCAATTTGTTCTTCTGGCACACCCATCAAGTGGTCGATACATTTGTCACAGTTTATCTACTTTCACAACTATGATATGCAATGCACCCCTGCCTCTGAATTCTAATATATTTGTAAAATCTCCAAACTTAGAATAAGTATGATTGTTTCCTACGTGTTTGGCTTAAGCAAGTACTTTATAAGCCACCAGCTGATCACTGTTTGCATTCTTTATTTTTGTCAGTAGCATCTGCATTTCAAGCTGTTCATCTTTTGGGGATGACATCATCCCCATGGACACAGTTCTCAAACGAGTCAAAATCTTTACAGTGGAAGAGAGAAACCCAGCACACCTGTTCCGGGAGGTATTTTAAGACCATGTTATTCTTATGTGTAACTATCCACATGCTGTGCATGGCGGTCACTGGAGGCCAACTCGGAAAGCATATCATTTTTCTTCATTAGGGCCTTTGTTGCACTGCAGTTGTTAATAATGTATAGCATTGACTCTCTGACAGAATGCCCACAGATAATCAGTCATTAAGTCACTCTCTTGGGTCGAATATGTAGGCTTAGGAGTCATTTCAGGTCAAGAGTCGGATTTTGTACGTCTTGTTGTATCGAAAGGTGAAGAGAAAGAATGATGATGAGCTGAAAATGTCATGGTAGAGGCATTCCTGAAAGTTTAGAAGAAAAGTTTTTCTGCAACCTGATGAGATCATAAGCTGGTCCCAGTCCACTGGTCTTGTTTCAGATACGATTAGTAACTTCTCTGACCCATAAGACCTCCAGAAAGCTGCCACCAAAAACTATGTGGGCAACCACGATGTACTTTGTGTCTTTAAAGCTGGCGACAGCATGTCGAAATATCTTGACATGAGTATAAACTGTATCACGAACTTTTATGCTACAATGACACGCAAGACATAGGAAGAAAGGCTTATGATTTTAACTCAAGGAGCAGTAGCTCTAGTATAAAGCGGGATGCTGTCCCAAGACGACACTACTCAAACCTCGTCAAACATCAGTTGGAACAATTACAAAATAATTAACCTAGGATGCAGCTACAAAAGCTTATGTGGACTCCCGCAAGCTGTTTATCACAGTCTGCACAAAAGAAAATGGTGGTCTGTATAAGTGATCCTTTGACATTGGTGTTCTGTATAAGTGATCCTTTGACATTGGTGTAGATGGTCCAAAACCATTGTAGATGGCTAAACCATGATGGCACCAGGATGGATGCTTTACATCAAGCAATCTGCAAGCACAAATGTGATTGCAATAGTAACTTTCATTGTTAACACTGCTGAAAACACGTTGTGAAATGTTATCAATCCCAGTGGTCAGTTTGTTGGCACCACTAAATTTAACTCAAGGGAACAAAGATAACTCCTGGTCAGCAGCATCATCACCAGCCCCAGCATTGTCTGTGCAGTTGTGTCGCTCCGAATTAAACTTGTTCTAGTTATTCACTCTACCATGAATCAATTAACACAACCACCATCTGCCTTTCCTCCAGATATTCTTTTGGAACATCCTATGATGTATCCTTAGCTGCCTGTGGAGCAGCCAGTGGAGGCAATACATATATAAATAGGCTGTATAAGATAAGTCTTTTCTAGTGGTAACTCAAAGAAGAGAAAGAGAAGAATGCTACCCTGGGCAAAAATACCACTATGACATTAATGCTTTAGATGGCATGGACACTGGCCTACTGAAGGCCAGTATGGCAACAGGTATCGGTGGCATTGATCTCCTCTCCACTATTATTGCTGCCTCAATGGTTCTGGGCCTAGAAGTGACAGCTCTAGTTTATTAGCTACTCGATGTGGTTGCCCAGCATATTAGGTGTTGCCAGGCTGTTAAGTTCAAACAAGCATGAATAGATTCCGGTGCTGGCCAAGGCAAAAATTAACACAATCTCAAACCACGTGTCTACTGCTCCAGTTGACAGTGAAATCTCGGATTATTAGCTCAGACTGATCCTTGAAGAGGTATAAAATAAAGAAGTATAGTTGTGTTTGACACTTATCGGTATTTTACACGTACATTTGACCCGTGTTTGTTTTAAAGTGTTACTCTCTTTGAAAATGCAAAATATCCCAATAACATATGCCTGTTGTCAAAGTGTTATCGATATAATGAAATTTGTGCAGTGTAATAACATTACTTCATATCATATTATGTTGCTTAAAAATACTCCAGGTCCATCTACTCCTAACTAGTTTCCAATCCGACCTCTCTAAAAAAATAGCTGAAAATTTTTGCTTTAAGATGTCATTTTGTTGTGTGTTTGTTTGTTTGTTTTGGTGGTAAGCACAAGTTACAGACTAGTCTAACTACAGGATAAGAGATCTTCATGATTCGCCAGTTTGGAGAAATACGTTATCGCTGTTTAACACCAACAAAATAAATAAAATTATGCAATAAAATATAAATCAATCAAAAATTAAAATGTGCTATTAACTGTGTGCAGAAAAATAGTCCTTATGTAAGAACATGAATGCTTTTCCTGAAAAATAGCTTTTTACAAAAATATTCCAATATTTCTACTTAATACAAATTTGAAAATAAAGACTCGCCACAACCACGAGGAGTGAAAAAAAAACCATAACACAGGAATGTTTTTTTTTGTTGTTTTTTTTAATTTCGCACAAAGCTACTCGAGGATTATCTGTGCTAGCCGTCCCTAATTGAGCAGTGTAAGACTATAGGGAAGGCAGCTAGTCATCACTACCCACCGTCGACTCTTGAGATACTCTTTTACTAACGAATAGTGGGATTAAACGTAACATAATAACGTCACCAGGGTTAAAAGGGCGAGCATGTTTGGCGCGACGGGTATGCGAACCCGCGACCCTCAGATTACGAGTCGCACGCCTAAACACGCTTGACCATGCCGGGCCTACACAGAAAAGCGTAGCCCCGGCATCGCCAGGTGGTTAAGGCACTTGACTCGTACTTGGAGGGTTTCGGGTTCGAATCCCCATCACACCAAACACGTTCGTCCTTTTAGCCGTGGGGGCGTTCTACCATTATTCGTTGGTAGAAGAGTAGCCCAAGATTTGGCGGTGGGTGACGATAACTAGCTGCCTTCCCTCTAACCTTATATTGCTAAATTAGGGACGGGAAGTGCAGATAGCCGTCGTATAGCTTTGCGCTAAATTAAAAAAAAACAAAGAGAATAGTGTACAAAGTGAAATGTTCCGTGGAAGGAAAGGTGTCTGCGTAGAAACAACTCGTACAGTGCCGACGAAGCAGCTATATTGGTTTTTACACGTGACAGTGTGTATTGTACGCACACAGACATAGACTCAGGTCAAGGTCTGTACTTGAAGAACATCCACCATGCTTTAAAATCGATACGTATAAGTAAAGTTTTTATTGTACTCATGTAGCTTTTTGTCAAAGATATCATTTTCCTAAAACTATTATTCATACACTCGTATATGTGTATGCAGCGAAAGAAAGATATATATATATAGACATGAAGTTTTATTGACGTGAATCGATACCTTCAGGACTTAAAACTTTGAGGGTTGCTTCGCAGAAATGGGATCGAAAACCAACAACAAGAAGAAAACAACAACTTGTAAATGTAGTAAAAGATTCTGTGGAAACTTACTGAAAACACAACAACATAACTGAATGAATGTACATCCTGAAAAGTTATATATCAGAATTGTTAAATCGTTTCTGGGAAACAAATAATTTAAATAATTCAGCTATGACAGTTCACGTTCTTATGATTAAATAATTCAGCTATGACAGTTCACTTTCTTATGATTAAATAATTCAGCTATGACAGTTCACGTTCTTATGATTAAATAATTCAGCTATGACAGTTCACGTTCTTATGATTAAATAATTCAGCTATGACAGTTCACGTTCTTATGATTAAATAATTCAGCTATGACAGTTCACGTTCTTATGATTAAATAATTCAGCTATGACAGTTCACGTTCTTATGATTAAATAATTCAACCCCTTTCTTTTGCCCGAAACCTTTTTCATCAAATTTGTATTATTCTTGATGACGAGAAACCTGCTTGAAATAAAATTGTATCTCAGAACAGCTGGTATGGGTCGCTTTTAATTAATGATGAGCAGAGAACCAAGTTTCGACCTCCTTAGGCCATCTTAAGGATGATGATGATCTGAAGATGACCTAGAAGACGATTTAGGAAGGTCGAAACGTTGTTCTCTGGTAATCAATAAAAGTGTTAATACCCTCACTAGCCGTTCTGAGATACAAACTTGTGTCATTTTCATTAATCCAATAAGTCTTAACCACAAATTGCTAAAAGAAATTTTTTGAGGTATGAAAAGCTACTTTAACTTTAGGCTATTTCAAAATAGAAACATGTTCATCATTTCGACTTCTAAAGGTCTGCAAAAGAGGTTTAAGTATTTAAATATGTTTCTTATGTCATAGGTTGTTGTTTTTAGTATTTTTTCCATTTATTCAATAACCATATACTTGTATACAACAACAAAAAACAGATCTTAGAGAGAGAAAAGAAACACCTGTTTAATGGTGTGTCATTCTTTTCCGGATGGTTAATGGACTAGATCCTCAGATAACTGTTTAACGTGTTATAATATGTTATACGACGCAGTTTAAAATATGTAGTATGTATCAAAGATGAAACATATAACATATTATTTTCAAGGTTCGAACGTTTCGGATTAACTTATTACATCTTCAGCGAATCTGAAAATTGCGTTACAAGAATGATAATTTTTAAACTTACATTACAATAATCTTCAGGTTTTGACTTCTGTATTAAAGAAAGTCTCATCATAGCGAAAGACTGCCTAGCCTTTAACGATATACAAAGTTTTCTCCATATTTAAAATGTTCACACTGTAATGTATATATAAACATTGTTTTATCCCTTCAGCTGTTGTGTAATGTATATATAAACATCGTTTTATCCCTTCAGCTGTTGTGTAATGTATATATAAACATCGCTTTATCCCTTCAGCTGTTGTGTAATGTATATATAAACATTGCTTTATCCCTTCAGCTGTTGTGTAATGTATATATAAACATTGCTTTATCCGTTCATTTACTGCTTTTCTTAATAACTAAGTAAATTAATTATTGTATTATAATTTTAATAATAATCATCTTTGTAACATGATTTTCAGATTTCACTGATGATTGAATAAGTTTTTCCGAACGTTCGAACTTTGTAAAGAAAATGTTTTATGTTTTAGCAACCTTATTCATTTTCATTATTAAACTTCAGTTTCACCATCATGAATTTGTTGCTAATGTAATCCGTATAATTAAAATAAAATAATTTATGTTCTTTATTAGTTGTCGGGCAACATGGGGACGAATTATAACTTCAGTGACTTTCAAAAATTATGGGAGCCAGTTAATAGGAACTTTGATGACTCAAACTGCACAACTTTGTAAGAGGGAAAATATTAAATATTATTAAAGCATGGCAATTATTCCACACGATTCATCACGTAAATGGAACATAGGTTGAAAAATAACTAAGAATTAACGTGCTGTGTGTGTCAAGTTGTCTTTCCGAGAAACGAAGCTTAACTGCCAGCATGCCTTGCCTTTTAGAAAATAACAGAATTAAAGCGTTTCCAAAAGGAAAAGTTGAACTATACGTTGCTAAGCTACTTCTATTGATTTTGTTTTCATTTTTATCCAACTACTGTATGTGGGCTTTTTAGGAGCTCATAGATTTGTTCTGGATTCACTGAATAATTTCCTTTATGACCTTGTATTCTTAAAAGAAAAAGAAAAGAAAAGAAAACTGAATACATTAATTATGTATAGATTAAAATACAGCTACAAAAGTATATATTATGGTGGTTATTTAAAAAACGAACCAAGATAACTGGACCTCTGAATTTAACAAATGTGTATAAATACACGCAATAATGGTCAAGAAAAAATAAACATTGTGATGAAAATACGCAGCCAGAGAAAGTTGAGTGAAATAAGGTGCAACAGCTTTTAACGGTTAATATTGATCCATAAGTCTAACCAAGCACAACGTTCCTGGTAATATTATCGCAGAAACATGTTAGGGCTTATTTGTGTACTTTACGGGGACATCTTTAATTTACAGATTGTGTTAAATAAATTATCACATTACATTATTCAGAATTAATCGAATTATATATCCCAGAATATCTAAAACTTATGGACAGCTTAGTTTGTTTCTTTGTTGTTAAGCACAATGGGCTATTTTTGCTTTGCCAGCCAGGGGGTGTCAAAACCCTGTTTCTTGCGTTGTAAGTGTGCAGACGCACTGCTGTGTTACTGGGGGTAGCTAGTGTAAAAAATAAATCTCTCGTAGATTTGATACTATTTAAAACTATTCTCGTTTACATTAAGTTTTCTATCTGCACTTACATTTGCTAAATTCACTTAACTGAGCAATTAGGCAAAGTAGAAAACAAATATAATTATTAATTTTTCTGATCAAAATTAAATTAACTATATAAGTTAAAAGTAATATTAAAATGTAACTTAGTTACCTATAAGTTAATGAAGATAGTTGTTATAAATAAATAATTGAGAAAGATAAACCTTATTCTAAATAGAAGGCCTTGAATCACTCCTGCTGTCCACGATAGTTTCGTCCACAATTCCAATAATATCTTCTGATGGTCTGTAAGCTCCGGAAGTTAGAGTTAGGACTAAATCCTAAAACTAAGTTAGCAGTGCTAATTTTTTTTGTAAATGCAATATTAATTTTGTTAGTATTTTGAAAATAATTGAAACAAGTTGGTGAGAGTGTTTTCATGAAGGTGACTTTAAAGTAAGCTAGAATATATATTAGTTATAAAAATTAGAGTAGCTTTATATGAATGTCTAGCGATTCCCAATACACGTAAATTGGATATCCGTTTTAGCGTACATGCATCTGCAGTATTATATGAACAACTTCATGAGTTAGTGGACATTTCAAAAAGCAACAAAATTCCACAGTTCTGAGAATTGTGTCTGTAAGCTGTTTGTTGAATACTTAAATAGCAGGACACCAGTGTACAATTATCCATAACAATAACGAATGACTTATAATTATTGATCTCCGAAACAGACCTTTTAACTTCAATTTGCTTAACAACAAAAATAAATAACTTCCAGCTTGCGTTATTGTACGATGAATAGAGTTGGTTAGGTGAAAACAAGCGTCAATACTTTCAACATGGCAACAAAATATTGGTTTACTAAATTATAAAATATTATAACAATAAGACATTGGTTGATTAAGTTTTAAAATTTCAAAGCAGCAAAGTATTAATTTAATAAAGTGTAAACTATCGCAAATAAAGTTAATCAAAGTAATCTAACACACAGTATCGCAGGTCTTAGTGTCAATAGCAGTAGCGTTTACAAGCAGGTTACTAGACATTTAAATCACATTTCTCATTCACATAGAGCTGGTCTTGTCTGTTTGTTTTTCAAGCTCACGCAAAGCTACACGAAAGCCACCTGTGCTGTCTACAATTTAACAGTGTAATACTAGAGGGAAGGCAGCTAGTCATCACCGCCCACCGCTAACTTTTAAATTAGTCTTTTAGCAACGAATAATGAGATTGACCGTTACGTTATGACGTCCCACGACTGAAAGGGCGAACAAGCTTGGTGGGACTGGGACTCGAAACCGCGACCCTCAGACTGCGAGTGAAGTGCCCTAACTACCATGCCGCGCCATAGGTCTAGTCTGGTGGTTGGCATGTTAACAGTGTGAATCTAAAGGTTCATGGATCACGCCTCATTTTTGTATTAAAAACTCGTTTTACACTTTGAGGCTGTAAATGCGGCTATAAGAGTGTCCGCCAAAGCACATTTTTTAGAAGCACAATAAAGGCTTAACTCTGAGTGGAGTAATAATTCGGATCCACAATCTCCACTTAATCTGTGATATTGCTACGGTTGTCACAAATGTTGGAATGTTGTCATTCTTAGCTCAATATTTGTTATTGAAACTCGAACTAACAGCAACGTTTTTTGTTTTTTTTGTTCAGCCTACCAACTTTTACATTATATTTTTACCGAGACTGCCATTTTTATATAAATTTAATTAATTTTTTATACAGCTAAATATTTTATTCTCACTAGGTTGTTTTAGTACAGATTCGGTCAATCAAGAGTAGCCCACAAGGTGGCAGTGGGTACTGTCGACCAGTTGCCTTCCCTGTAGTTTATCAGACAGTTATGTGCTGATCGTTCTTCCGTATGAAACTATCACACATAAAATATTATGTCGATATACAGTATGTAATTCACCAAAAAATCCCATTGCGGTAAAATTTATCATTTTAGTCGCAGGTTGATTAGTGACCAAATAATGCTTAAAATAATGTATAACTACATATTTAACAAGTTTAAGAGGCATTCTTTGAAAGGAATCTTCTTTGTTTCTTGTACTATGAATTTTAGCCCCTACGACATACATAAAACATAGTCAGGTGTGTCTTATGGAATAATTTATAAACTGCTCAAAAAATTAGAGGAACAAGTACGTTTTCTTCAGTGATGTCGAGAAAACCCACTTTTGGATTAAAATATAAATGTAAAAACGGCTCGTTTGGGTTGAGAAATTTTTTTTACGTAGAGGAGCGAACAACGTTTCGGCATATATAAGTTCGTTTTCTTATATAATTTTTCTCAGTGTTTCAAATGTGATAATATTTTTATTTTTTTTAGGTAATTTGCCTCATTTCAGTTCCATCTGTATCCATTTCTTAATGTATGATGAACGGTAAAACATGGAGAAATAAAAAATTTAAAAATGACCAGTATCACCAAAACTGATATTCCATACTTTAAACAGTTTACATGGGTTTATTCAAGAAATGTTTGATTTATCACACTTCGAATCAGCCTTTTGATGTTATCTTGGGGTATGGTAGCCCACTCATCTACCAGGGCTTGTCGGAGTTCATGTACATTCTGAGGAGGGTGCTGGCGTTCACTAACACGCCTTGACAACATATCCCAACATCGGATTTAAATCTGGAGATCTGGCAGGCCACTCAAAAGTCTCTATTCCTTCCTCGTCAAGGATCTCCATACACAGCCAAGCCATGTGGGCTCGCGCGTTAACCTGCATGAGAATGAACTCATCACCGACAGCACAGGCAAAAAAGGTTTCATAATGGGTTCCAGAAATTCGTCTCTATTTCGTCGTGCATTTAGGGCACCCCTGTTGAGTATGATTAAGTACATGCGGCCACTTAAGCATGTGCCTGCCCAGACCATTACAGAACCTTCACCATAAGTATCGGCTTGCACAATGTTACAAGCGTAAAACTGCTCTCCTTAGCGTCTCCACACTCTCGCACGTCCATCATCACGAGCCACAGTGAATCTGCTCTTGTCTGTCTACAGCACGGTGGCCCATTGACGAAGCTTCCAGTACGGGTGTTGAAAAGCAAGTTCTAACCTGGCTGCACGGTGTTGCGCTGTCAGAATAACGCCTCTTGTAGGCCGCCTGGTCCAATGAAGTTCTTCGTGCAGACTTTTTCAAACTGTTTGGGTCGACTTACGGGTTCCAGTGGAATGCTAAAAGTCATTTTGCAGTGATCAAGCCGTAGCTAACCTATCCCACAGAGCGGTAGTCACGATGTAGCGGTCCTCTCTGGCTGTTGTACAGCGATGATGGCAATGACCTGGTCTCCTGCCATAAGAGTTTGTCTCCTAGTAGTGTCGCCAAAGTCGATTGATGACGTGTGGGTGACACACTGACGCGCTGTGCCACCTTTCTTTGGGTCTGGTCATCCTCCAGCATCTGCACCGCCCTCTCCACTTCATTCTCTGTCAGATGGCGCCTGACTGCTTGGGTATATAATATGAAGGTACACACTGACAAAACGAGCCGCGAAAAATTCATGTTGGTGTTTGTTTCGAAAATTAATGAGGAATGCATAGTTTCACGCAACAGCCTTATATAGGGTACCTTGAGTTGTATTCTCCTTGAGTGAGGTGAGTTTCGTTTGAGTTGCTTCAAACTTCACTCGCAATCTTAAACAATACACTTGTAGACGAATGGATATGCTTTTCATACATAATTTAGTTATGACAAAAATATACTGAAACATGTACTTCATTCTTTTTGAGCAGTATATGCTTGAAGACATTTAGCTAAGAATTAATTCTATTTCAATAAGAACTAGTTATTCTGTTGATACCATTTGTTACTCGGAAAGAAATATAAGCCCATGTATTCAGCTAATAAAATATATTTCATGTAGACGGTTTTAATATTTGCTTATATTTGCTAAGTGCAGTGTTATAGAAATCGTGTGTTCAAAACTGAAAAAAACAACAGTGATTTATTTATTAATTAATCTCGTTTTTGAAGATTGTCAGATACTGTATTACGGAGAAGTAACTAGATTTTTGGCTGAGTCTTTAGAGAAACGATAGGAACAAGACACAGGCTGTAGCCAATCAAATTCGAGCTCAAGTTAAATTAAACATTTGAAAATACGTGTCTGTGCGTATGGCAACTAGATAAAAAAAAGAGAGTTAGATTTATTCGTGGGCTTTCATAAAAGTACTTCTAGCTCTATTAGACTGCAGTTAAAAGTTGTGTTACACATAATCTATGTATTTGAAGAAAATAGTATCTTACGAAAAGAATCTATAAAGAAATTCTCAATAAAGTTTTAGCCGCTAAATATGGCAACCTATATTTTCAAAAGCAGTCTCTGTGGCATCTCACAAAACCCTAGTAAATCTGGCAAATAAAGGATTGGTTTGGTTTGTTTTGAACTTCGAGCAAAACTAAACGAGGGTTATCTGCGCTAGCCGTCTCTAATTTTAGAGTGTCAGACAAGAGGAAAAGCAGTTAGTCATCGCCACACGCAGCCAACTATTGGGCTACTATTTTACCAATGAATAGTAAGAATGACCGCACATTATAACGCCGACACGGCTGAAAGGGTTAGCATTTTGGTGTGACGGGATTCGAACCCTCGCCCCTCAGATTACGAATCGAGTGCCTTAACTACCTGGCCATGCCGAGCACAAATATAGGAAAGGTAACAATATATTTATATATATAAAGTTCTCTCTCTCTCAGGTGCGTGCGCTATCCACGTGGTTGACAGCCACTCGCATTTCAACAAGGGATGGAATATACCCAAAATAATTCCAGGAAATTAATGACTTAAGTAGACCTGTGAATAATCAAGAGAAGAGAAAGTTAGGTTGTCTTTATTAATGTTCAAAACTGAAAGACATCAAACATCTGAAATATCCTGTAGCTGCTAATGAAATAGCAAACTCGTTATATACCCATTATATACCAGCGTATCTTAAAATCTGCGGAAAGCTTCAAGTAGTTAGTTTTGAATAATCTCTAGACACTGCTGTTACAGTAGATATATGGGAACAACTCAAGTTGAACGTTGATCGATAACGTGCGTGACTTGTATAAACGTCACGTTATTGTAGATATATGTTCGTGTTTATATTGACGTTCAATAAATGTTACAAACTCTTTTCTATGCATTTTATAGCTTAGAAAAAAATCCCTTCACATAATGCCTTAAAATATGTCGGAAAGACAGAGATAAATTTAGTAACTTTTTCAGTAGCGACTTAAAAGAATCAAACTCCTCTAATTTTCTATTAAGTTTTGAACGTTGAACCAGCACTCAAAACAAAATTATTAAGAACTCCTTAATTCTTATTTGAATCAACCTGAAAGGAGCGTTACACTGCTAAACGCTAATATAAATAATTTTAATTATTCGTGAGTATCTTAAAATATTAAATTAATAGTCGAAGTTTGTTTGTTCGTTTTTTTTTAAAATTTCGCACAAAGTTACTCGAGGGCTATCTGTGCTACCCGTCCCTAAGTTATCAATGTAAAACTAGAGAGAAGGCAGCTAGTCATCACCACTCACCGCCAACTCTTGGGCTACTCTTTTACCAACGAATAGTGGGATTGATCGTCACATTATAATGCCCCCACAGCTAAAAGAGCTGTTTGGCACGAAGGGGATGCGAATCCGCGACCCTCAGATTAGGAGTCGCACGCCTTAACACGCTTGGCTATGCCGGGCCTGATATTCGAAATACCAATAAGTTGATTATAAGCTAACTTTATGGAACACTGTATTCAACGATTTATTATAAGCAGTACAACAAAAATAAAGAGTTTCATATGCATGATAAACAGAGTGACAAATGTCTATGAAGTTGTTTATTGAACTTTGTACAAACTCAGAAAGATAGCCGTCCCTAATTTAACAGTGGAAGACAAGTAACGGCAGCTTGTCGTCACCACTCACTGCCAACACTTTTACCAAGGAATAGTGGGGTTCATCGTGGTGTTATAACGTCCTTGAGGCTGAAAGGGCAAGCATATTAAGTAGGACGGGGGATTCGAACCCACGACCCTCAGATTCGAAATCAAGCTCCCTAGCTACCTGGTCACGTATAAAGTAATGAATCATTGAGGTATTGGATTTGCTTATATTAAGTATTTTAGGATAGACGTGCCGTATCATTCACTAAACATTACGTATAGAGTATGTATCTTATAGTTTTAAAAATAACAATTTGTTTAACAAGGCAGAAGAGATTTTTAAATAAACATTCTCTTCAGATTCATATGTTTTTCTAAATTGGTTTGTAGGAAACATATTTATGTTATGTTATATAGAAATTCAGAGTTAGATTTAAATTTTTCGAATGAATGGTATATTATTTCTTAAGTAAAGAGACCCAGCATAACTAGGAGGTTAGGGCGCTCGACTCGTAATTTGAGGATAGCGGGTTCTAATCCTCATCACAATAAACATGCTCGCCATTTCAGCCTCGAGGGCATTATAATGTGACGGACAATTCCTCTATTCATTGGTAAAGAGTTGCCCAAGAGTTGACGGTGGGTAGTGATGACTAACTGCTTTGCCTCTAGTCTTAAACTGCTAAATTAGGGACAACTAGCGCAGATCGCCCTAGTGTAGCTTTGCGCAAAATTCTAAAACAAACAAACAGTCATAAGTAAAGACGGCTAGTATAGGTAGTTCTCGTGTAGCTTTGAGCAAAACAATCTATTAATTATATGTTGTGGAAAATAACTACGTTATCATATGTTAATTATATGCGTATTCAGCTTTTATACAAACAGATTAGTTTAATGCAAGCAAATTGCGTTTATTTTGACTTAACCGATTTTTAAAAAACTGCTACAGAAACATGACCAAGTTCAAAATATTTTATTTCCTGTTGTTCTGTTACTTGTACTTGTAGTTGTAATTTTCCAAACATGAATTACCCCTGAAGATGAATATTTGAGGGGAGTAAGAACAATCAAGTCAGATAGTTAATGGAACCTCATAAGAACAATCAAGTCAAAGAGCTAATGGCACCTGATAAGAACAATCAGTCAGAGGTTTAAAGGTGCTTCATAAGAACAATCAAATCAGCGAGATAATGGAACCTCATAAGAACAATCAAGTAATAAGGTTAATGGCACTGTTTAAAAATCGATCAAATCCTATTATTCAGTTAGAAGAAAATAATAAAAGGGGCGGAGGTAGGTTTGTTTTTTAATTTACAAGCAAACAAAAAAACTTAATTAAGTGTTCTTTAGTAGATGTAATTTGTAGAAACGCTTGGTTAGTCGAATGGCCTTATTACGTTGTCATAGTTCAAAAGTAAGAAATGGTAATTATTAGTAACACATTCCAGGAACCTCGCTACACTATAAACGTTTTGAGTTATATTAATGTTTTGAGAGTATACTTTGATTTTATATATACAAATAATGAAATCTTAAAATGTTGGATAAGTTGGTTTGATTTTCTAAGATTTCATGTAGAATGTTGTTGTGCAAACATACTGTATATACTTATTGTTTACACTAACATACTCTATATACTTACATACTGTATATACTTACATACTGTATATACTTATAAACTGTATATTCTCACATACTGTATATACTTATCTACTGTATATACTTACATGCTGTATATACTTACGTACTGTATATACTTATCTACTGTATATACTTATCTACTGTATATACTTACATGCTGTATATACTTACGTACTGTATATACTTACATGCTGTATATACTTACATACTGTATATACTTACATACTGTATATACTTATGGTTTAAAACTTTATTCATGTTTCTTGCTTTTTTATACAAAGTTAAAGTTTATTTTTAACATAAGCTGAGAGTACCTGTGAAGGAGACACATATTGTATAAAGTACCTGTGAAGGAGGCACATATTGTATAAAGTACCTGTGAAGGAGGCACATATTGTATAAAGTACCTGTGAAGGAGACACATATTGTATAAAGTACCTGTGAAGGAAACACATATTGTATAAAGTACCTGTGAAGGAGACACATATTGTATAAAGTACCTGTGAAGGAGGCACATATTGTATAAAGTACTTGTGAAGGAAACACATATTGTATAAAGTACCTGTGAAGGAGACACATATTGTATAAAGTACCTGTGAAGGAGACACATATTGTATAAAGTACCTGTGAAGGAGGCACATATTGTATAAAGGATAATATTACATAATGATCTCTTTCTTTATTTATTAAAATTCCTAATGGCTTCAGTATATGCTACTTGCATATCTTGGTTTCCGGAAGATAATGTATGTCTCATCAAAAAAATTGAAATGTCTCGATTACCGTGATTTTTGGTCCAATGGTGTACGATAGAAATTTTGCTCAAGGACCAAAAATGATGGTAATCAAGATAGCCAGCTATGGATGTTGGAAGCCATTCTTCTATAAAAAGAAAAGCAAAATTGTATTCAATTTCAGAATAATATTTTATTCTTTTCGGGTAAAAATCCTAAAACAAGATAGCTTATGTTGGCTGTCGGACAATTTCCAGTTACTGTACCAAACATTCCGTTAATAAAGCCGGTCAACTCTAGGTAATACATGCTAAAACACACATTGTTTAATTATTTCTAGCAGCAGAGTGATAACACGTTAGTAAAATGTTTGATTTTGATTCGCTTATTTTCAAGAGTCCTACAAAATATGAACATGTACACAACCAATGTTTTATAGAAATACTTCGTCTACATAAAGATGACAAACAGAAGATATTAAGTTGCCTTTTTATAGATGTTCAGAAATGTATTCATAATGAACGTCCCACAGGTGGTTTTGGTAACGACTTAATGTTTCTGGGCGACACTTACAGAGACGATATTGGAAGACTATAAAAATTGAAAAGGGTAACACAAGTGAGGTGTGTGTGACACTCAATGTTTTGATGAAGTTTTTGTTTGTCCAGAGTGTTAGGAAATTATTAAGTTTATCGTCACCATTCTCGCGATATTAGAGAGTTACAACACTAACAAAATAGTTTAAAATAGGTTGCATCCATAGATTCAATAGGAAATAGTTTGTGGCAAAGGTTAATAGATTGAATGTCATATTATTTGCAGAGGGACTGGTAGAACCAATGACAGAGAATTTACAGTGTCTGTTGGGGGGGGGGGAGAGAAAATCACGCTTTCATTGATCAGGCATCTAACAATTTTATCCATTAGTACCCAAGGTGTGAGCTAAATCTGAAAACAAAAAACAGTTCCATTAGCTTATAGGAAAATAATTAAAGTTAAAATTATTAATACCGAGTGCAGTCGTTAAGTCTGGATTTATCGCTTGTAAAGGGAGCACATAATGACAAGTGGATCCTTCATGACATAAGCCTAGAGTGCAAGGGGATTGTTTAGTATTCATGTGAGATAAGCTGATTGGCTGGAACAATGTTTGAGTTGTTAATTAATGGTAGTATTAAACTACTGAGTTCTGTTTTTAAGTTTCTATTTCATAAAGGGTTCAGCGTTTTTGATATAAAAAATGTTTTTTTCTTCCTTCAAGAATTTGTCTAGAGCGACAAGACAGTAATCGTCTCAGTCTGTTGAGGTTATGTTTTCCACAGTGCGGAATCACGTAATTTTACCAGTATATTTCAGTCTTCTCGTCCCAAAACGTCTTTCATTTTTTTTATTTCTAACGTAAATCTGTTTAGTAGAACATGTTTCAATTTTTTTTCTGTATGTTTATTTTAACGTGTTCTTTGTTAAGTATTGACTAGGATGGGACGTCAACATTAAACATTTTGGCAAGTTATCTGATGTGTTCCCTAGTTTATCCGCGTAAGACAGGCGTAAGGGAGAAACAAGTTGTTATTGATGTAGCTATTTGTTTCCTTATCTATTCTGCTGAATTTTCAGTCACAAAAATGTTTTGGATTGTTTGTGGACGTTCTCAGAAGGACAAGTCATAAAACTGAACGATAATAATGTGTCATTTTGGTGTCGCTATGACATTATTCTGATGCAAAAAACATTGATTGTTAGCAATGTAAACAAAATAACTAAAAATCAAATATTATTCATATTTGAATAAGACCTAAAACAGTCTTAATTTGCATTGCATTGTTAGTAAAAACAATAAATTCTGAAGATACTATTATTCAAACATTAAACTTATAAATATCAATAGCAAGAACTGTAAGACATTCATTTTGAAACGTAATTAATCACAGAGAGGTCATTACAATGTGACGGTGAATCCCATTATTCGTTGGCAAAAAACTAGCTCAGGAGTTGACGGTGTGTGGTGATGACTACTTGCCTTCCCTCTAGACTTACACTGCTAAATTAAGGACGACTAGAGCAGATATCCTCGTGTAGCTTTGAACAAATTAAAAAAAACAACAACAAACAATTATTAAAATCTGATAGTAGTTTATAAAAACTGAAACTATATCGTTATGTGAGAAGAATCTCAAACTTGCTATTGTTATAGCTTAGTAACGACTGTCTTTTCAAAATCTGAAGCCCGAATGCTTACTGAAGTGAAAGGTTAAATAATCTCATTTTCTGAGCATTAAGGCTAAAGTTTACCAAAGTAACCTTTGTCCCTAATTAGATTACAATCACTATTTAATTCTTAGTGATTATAACTCATTACGTCATAAAAGAAGTTTTATTTTAATAACTTCGGTAAAATAACTTAGAGGTACATATGTAAGGTATTTACACTAACTGAAGCGTAATACATGTGTTTAGGATTAAATCAAAGTTAACGATATTGCTTACATTTTAACTAGAATTCTTGTAGTGTTATTGATAAAGCGTAAAACATTAACTTCAATAAATAACTGTTACACGAGATAGTTTGTTGGAAATGTTAACATAAAAGTATGTTTGAAGTTCAAAAAATTAATTACAAGTTTTGAAGTGGCTTTATAATATGTTATGCATAATTTTAAATGAACAAGTGCATGTGGGTAAAGTATTTATATGATGTACTAAACGATCTATGAGAATCCTTAAAATTAGTTTAATCAGGATAATTTATTAACTGAAAAAGTTAGTTTTAATGTACTATAGCAGTAGATTTTAGCTCAGATTGTAGACTTGATGAATGGTGAAAAACATGTAGATGTGAAAGAATATAAGAAAGATCAGTTATTATCTTTTACATCGAAGGTCCATTATACAGATCCACTGTAAAATACGGATCAGCTTGACGTGTGAAGTAAATTACTCCTATCTATCTGTATTGTTAGACAGCAGAATAGTTTTGTTTGTTTGTTTGTTTTGGTATTTCGCACAAAGCTACTCGAGGGCTATCTGTGCTAGCCGTCCCTAATTTAGCAGTGTAAGACTAGAGGGAAGGCAGCTAGTCATCACCACCCACCGCCAACTCTTGGGCTACTCTTTTACCAACGAATAGTGGGATTGACCGTCACGTTATAACGCCCCCACGGCTGGGAGGGCGAGCATGTTTGGTGCGACCGGGATTCGAAACCGCGACCCTCGTATTAAGAGTTGAACGCCTTAACACACTTGGCCAGGCAAAAACTGATAAGTACAATATGATTGAAACATTTGAAGGAAATTCAAATTACAGTTTTCTCTTCATGTTAAATGTTAATTTAACCCGCGACCCTCGGATTACGAGTCGCACGCCTTACGCGCTTGGCCATGCCGGGCCTTTACTGGAGAAAATTGAGTTAAGGTTTCTAGGGTGTTTAACGTTATAAAATGTAGATAAAAAATTTACATGTTGACTAAGCACTTGTTTTCATTTTATAAGTTTTAAAAAAAATATTTCGTCAACACAAAAACTTTCATTCTTTTGATTCTTTTTCCTGTTTATATTGTCGTAAGTACACAAATAAAATAAGGCAGTTTCATATTTTTGTTTCACAGTGTTATTTCGTGCACATAGTAAGAGGATCTCGAAAGGAATGTTCTATCTCTACTGTTTATCTTCTCTGGGATCGAACCGTCCACCCACACATGAAGGGGAGGAGAGGATCTTAGTGTTTCGATGTGTTTCTGAGACGCTACAACATATAACTTTCACCTTTGATTACTATAAAGAGTGACCATAGGATACTACCATGGTCCATCGGCTAATTTTATGTGGCTTGAGTCTAAAGCACATCCATATTGGTCGTTTTCATTAGATGTCTGATGCTGGTGTTTCTGTACAGCATTCACGAAACCTTGGCATAGTTCCACTGTCCTATTTTGATAGTTGGTCCAAATTTAGGACTTTATTGTGCATGGAGGTACTGAATTTTTTTTTCTCATGAATATTCCAAATACAAACTACCAAGGACGGACGACACAGTCACCTTCTTACTTTACTGCTTTGGCTTGTTTATTATCACGTTATATATTATCATGATAATATTACATTCTCTGTCAGAAACTACTCTTTCTAAAATACTTCCTTTTTTCTTCTTTATTCAAAAGAATAAAGTCATCTTCGGTCATCGAAGAAGGTCGAAACGTTGTTCGTTCTTCTATGTAAAATATTTTCTCAACCCAAACGAGCCGTTTTTGCATATAAATTTCTCAACAAGTGGATTTTTCGACATCACAGACCGGAAGCATGTCAGCTTTCGAGTTGAAGTGTAGGCTGTATTTGCCATGTTTCAAAATATTGGAATGTACATTTTTAAACTGGTATTTCTTATTTTATTTTAATTTTGAAGTTTAGAGAACTTAGTTTGTGTGATAATTTTATAATAAATAATTTGACGCTGTAAGAAAAGTTGTGTTGAACACCAAGGTACCACTTCTAGTATTATGATATTTAAAAGTTGCAAAGTTCAGTTTGCTAGGACTTGGTAGCAGTTGTTATTGAAGAAAAGTAACACATCGCCAAGCCTAACATCATATATTAGGCCTAAATTAATGGTTAATTTAAGGTTTAGCTCAAGAAGTTCTAGCACTAACATAACGATAGATATATACATCTTATTTTCTTTTTGAAGAATAAGAGTTGATGTTGAAGCTTAGCAGTTAGACCAAGAAAATTATCCGGGTAGATAAAAGGCTTTTGTTTCGTTTTGCTATGTTAAAAATCTAAGGTAGCATTATGACGAGAGAATAGTTTTGAATTTAAGATTTAGAGAACTTAAAATGATGGGATCAGGCTCCAGATACGGAGATAGGCAATTTAATTTTTAAGGTAATTATCATGTGTAATGAGTTGATATTGATAGTTCAGAGCAGCACTTTACAGTTACAAAAGTTTAATGCTAACAGGAGAGTTATGTTTTGCTAAAAAAAAAAATAGAGGGTGGTTTGAAAAGTCAGTTTTATCATTTTCAAGCCAGGATCGTATGTGTGCAAGAATAGCTTTCCAAAGGAATCTTTACTGCAAAAATAGTTGAGTAGATAGTCACTGTATGCATTGAACATAAGACAGTTATGCTGAAGATTAAACCATATGTTCCTGATTTTTTAGTGTCATTATTAAAATTAAGAGTAAGTTTCAATATTATGTTAAAATGCTTAGTAAAGCAACTGTTCTGTATTAAATAATACATTGTATGATTTCATTGCAAACCTAAAGATAATTATTGTGCTCTCATCTTGGCACAGTCTAAAGTTTCATGTTATGTAGGGTTAATGTAAAAATTCCATCTTGGTGTCTTATATTTATAGTGATCATCTTTGTTCTGTTCATACTGGCAAAGCATGTAACCTGTAACCACATTTTAGATTAAAATGAGTATTTAATAGTCATGCATATTGTGAGAGAAAATATTTAAATGATTTAGCTTTTTCCTTGATGTAATATCAAATGCCTTGTTAAACCTTAGAAAACCAGGTTTTTAAATGTTTAGTAAATATTTGTACTAAAAATGCAAAATAATTAAATCTCATTACTGTTATTCATTGGACATTTTCAACTTAATGGCAGTTACTTCATTGGAAGATAAAAGTGCTTATTCTAAGGTGTTTATATTTTGGTTTTTTGTCCATGATGCCAATGTGGCAAATGTGAATATGAGAAATACTTTGGCAGGAATTTATATCAATAATCAGGTGTATGGTTGGCTTTCTTCAAAAAAAATTTCAATAGAAGATAATAGAGCCTGTTGAGATCAACAAAAAAAAGTTTTTCAAAGTACTACATTGTAACATAATCATTTTCATGTAACAAATGTTTCCACATACACAAAGGAAACTATTTTCAAATTTCTATACCCAGAATGTATTGCTTATATTTCCAAAGGAGAACAAAGAGTGGTTTGGCTAATTTATGTTATCTGAAATTCTTCTGTTGGCTATTCAAAATTAGATACAAAACCCTACTTTTTTTTAGTATTTGGCTCCAATTTATAAAATACTCATTCAGTCTCATCCTAACTCTTTCAGTGTTGTAGATTCTACAGTAAACAATTTCATAGTGCAACTTCTTTACAAAGTATAAAATCCACCAGCTATCAACAGGAATTTTGTTTGTGTGAATTTTCAGTATCATAAACTTGCATCTTCTGGTCTTACTGTCTTCAGTTTATAAAAAATTTTACCTGGATTTATAATTCCAAACAGTCAACTGTCAACTGCTAGCTCTATTGAACTGACTCCAGTTACTTGATAACTCTCTTCCTTAGAAAGATGACATAAACACACTTTCAATTTTCACAAATTAGCTAACTGAACAAAACTGTGTGGAAAGAAGAAAAACTACTTTGGACCAATGGTAAAACCCTTTTGTTTCTCAAATAAACATTGAAGTCTTAATATGAATTTGAGACCCATATACAAGAATTATAATTTCTAAGTTAGTTGATATTAATAAAATAATGGTTTACATCAATTATTTGGAAAATGGACTTGAATAATTTGTTCAGTAAGCATGTCAAGAAATTTTATCCTATCTCTTTATGACAATTCAAACCTAAGATAATCTGCTAGCTTTATTGAACTCTCTCCAGTAACTTGATAATAACTCTCTTCCTTAGAAAGATGACAAAAACACACTTTCAATTTTCACGAATTAGCTTACTGGACAAAATAATTCAAGTCCATTTTCCAAATAATTAATTTAAACCATTATTTTATTAATATCAGCTAAGTTAGAAATTGTAATTCTTGTATATGGGTCTAAAATTCATATTAAGACTTCAAGGTTTGAAAAACAAAGGGTTTTACCATTGGTCCAAAGTAGGTTTTTTTTTTTCTGTCCACATAATTTGTTCATTTGTCAGAAAAAAAAACAATACTGGATATAATACAAGGGAGCCATGAAAATTTAAAATTCTGAACTGCAGCAGTCTTACATAAGGAAATGCATGTCTTTGAATCTCAGATGAACACTTTACATAAATTTAAATATCCTTTGATTTCACCAATCTTCAGTAACACATAACAAATATTCAAAGTTTGACTGCTAGCTGTAGGAAGAATGTTTAACATAATAAAAGTTGCTTAACCTGTTATATTTATGTCTTTAGTTTGAGGCTACAGTAATATAAGTTATGGGCTCTGTTAGTTCATGTGTGGAGTATTCTGTGCTGCATTGCAGAAACCGTCATGACCAAATGTTAAAAATCATGAAATGCGTGAATGAATGTGTATATGTGTGTGTATATATATATGTTCAACTTATTTACAAAATAGTTACAGGTTTTGTCCTGAAATAAATAATTTTGGAAGAAAAAGTTTATTTTAATTAGAACTTCATGTAATTATTTTTTTAACTCAAATTACCTACTTGTTTCAAAATATATTTACCAAAGTTAATTTAGATCATTTCTTTGCATATTTTAAATCATGTGACCATGCATTACAATTTGTTCTTGCAAAATGGCACTGAAAGTGATGTTTGTACCAATCTTTCTCACATTTATTCAGAATTGTGTATCATAACACTGGAGCAAAGCATTCCCATTCTTGACTTTTGTAATGGCCTAAATGCACTGCTACTACAACCAGGGTCACACAAAAACAATTCATTAAAATATAACAAAAATTTAAAATAAAAACTTTCAAACAACTATAATGGTAATATTATCACAAAAAATAATTTAACCCATGTTAAATTGGACAAGTACAGCAAAAAAGGAAAAACACTTAGGCCAGTATTCCTGACACGCATTAACCATCTTTTGGGCACAATACAGCATTGCATGAAAATAAGCTGTATTCACATTAGTTCTGAGACAAAACACAGCTTCTTAAGTGACTTGTACACCATTTCAGTTAAAGCAATTCCATAACATTTTCAAAACTTATTGGGCTGATACAACAATCAATCACATAAACATGGTGTACCATGTAAAATGATTAGTTTATTTACAAATAACCTAAAATAATTTTTTATCCAGTAT